>NC_142945.1:6450782-6473282 GCF_046866305.1 Octopus bimaculoides | reverse complement strand
TATGGATCTGTATTATCAGAACGAAAACAACAGCAACAACAATAACAAATCGATAAGTACACATCGATCGATATTATCGATTTTTACCCTTTGCTCTCTTTAGACTTTGATCTTTGTGCCTCTATTAGAACTTGACATTATTTTCCTTCTTAATATTTCATTTTATGTTATAAAATAAATTTGTCGAAAAATAGGGAACAGTCGGCTCTGAGCCGTTCTATCTCGAGATAGCTCCGGTTTCCTTTGAAATTTCCTGGAAGCAAGAATGCGCGATTGTGTTAGGATTTAGGTATTTGTGGAATTGAATATTTTGATCTACGTGAGTATTCCTCTCTGGATAGACACACACACACACACACACACATGCATACGATGAGTTTCTTTCGGTTTTCGTCTGCCAAATCCACTCACAAGGCTTTGATCGGCCCGAGGCTATATTAGAAGACACTTACCCAAGGTGCTAGCAGAGTCTGAAACCGGACCATGTGGAAAGGAAGCAATCTCTTTACCCAACAGCCATGCCTACGTCTCTTCCCTCTCTCTCTTCCTCTGTCTGTCTGTCTGTCTGTCTGTCTGTATATATATATATATATATATATATATATATATATATATATATATATATATATATATATATATACATACATTCAAAATGGAGACGAACAGTATTCCTCCAAATGATCGTGTGTGTGTGTATACATATAATAAGTATGTTATAGAAAGCATGAACTATTTACGGAGGGCTCGTAGAGACCCAATATATGTATATATATACGCATATAAATATACATATACATATGATAGTACCCCAGCATGGCCACAACCTTACTGCTGAAACGTGTAGAAGTATAAAAGAATAAAAGAAAATATATATATATATATATATATATATATATATATATATATATATATATATATATATATATATATACAGAGAGAGAGAGAGAGAGAGACTCACACTCATGTTTACTGCAATCTCACACCCATTGATTGTCATTGTAACTCTTCTTTGCGTTGTACCCAAATCAAGATCCTTCTGGCAAATAAAGGACCAATATTGTTTCATCTATTTTTCTCTTTCATTTTCATAATCCTCTCATTTTTTTTTTTCTTTACATTATTCTTTCGATTTTATTATTTATGTCCATTTGCTAATATCGCTATTCTTCCTCGCTCTCTTCCCATCTGCATGTATATATATATATATATATATATATATATATATATATATATATATATATATATATATATATATAGCGTTTATATATTCAATACAATTATGTTTGTTTGGTTCCTTATTTGTTGAAATATGTATTAGGTATTTTATTTTTTTTATTTTTCAACTTGTTCTTTTTATTGTGTCATTTTCTAATTTTGGTCCTCCTTAACAGGAAGTCTTCACAACAAGGAATAGAAATTTTGAGTTTTATGGAAAATCGATATAAAATTATATAGAATTTGTGATTCGGTTATTGGTTTATTTCTTTCTTTATTAATACACATACATACATACATACATACATACATACATACATACATACATACACACATATATATATATATATGTATATATTTGTAAAAATGCATCTCTCTTTCTCTATATGTATCTATAATCGTATTTATATATATATATGTATATGAACATATCCTAATATAGAATATGCATTATATATACGTATATACATATGGATATTATTCTTGTGCTAATATATATATATATGATACACATATATGTGTATATATGTACATGTTTATATATATATATATATACTTATATATATGCAAATATTTTTGATATATACATTCAGATATATACATATGCATAAATATATAAACACCTCCATATATATGTATGTGTGTGTGTGTGTGTGCTTGTGTGTATGCGCGCGTGTCCGCATGTATATATTTGGATATAAGTGTACATAAGTGGATATATATACATATAAGATACATATAAGATATATATATATATATATATATATATATATATATGTATCCTTGTACATGTGTGTGTGTGTGTGTGTGTGTGTGTGTGTGTGTGTGTGTGTGTGTGCGCGCGCGTTCTGGTGGGTATAGTGAAAACAATGTTGGAGTTAACCTATGTATATTAATATATTCAATTGATTCTATATTGATCTACAGCGTCTGTTCTTTTTTTTTATTTTGAAAATTCTTATCTCTCGTATCTGTCATATTTAATATAGGAATTAATGAGTTAGAAGTTTCCTTTATGTTTAAATCTATTTGAAAATTGTATGTCTGTTTGCACGTATGAATGTCAGAGCAGACGTATATACGTATGTATTTAGTCATGAATGTACGAGTGTATGTACATGTGAATGAATGCGCATGGAGGTATGTATATCTGTGAGTGTGTGCGTGTATGTATATACGTTTGAATGTATGAACGTACGTATGTATGTATATATGTATGTATGTGTGTATGCATGTATGTATGTGTGTATGTATGCATGTAATGCTTCTCTCCCGCCATATGCACCTAGGAATGTCTGTATCTAATTATCTATCCCTCTGCCTGTTTATCTCTGTATGCATACATACATACATACATACATACATACATACATACATACATACATACATGCACGCACACAAACACACACACACATACCTATTATTCATTTTGTCCCAAAGTAAAAAAGATAAAAAGAACTTTCAGTTTTTGCGTAATGAAATTTTACAGGTTGATTATATATTTATCGACAATATTTTACATATATTTATAATTTAAAATGACCACCGTTTGGTTTCACCAAGCCCTTAAATTGTTTTCAATTGACAAAATTACACCACATCGTCTTAAGAGGCTTATTTTGGTGTGACAGACTTGATATGAGATGCGTGGTTCAATGCTCTCTAATATGAGCCATATCGCAAATTCCATAAAATTGATATTAGGGCTTGGTGGGGGACAAATGGACTTGTCAATGGATGACAAATGGACAAATGGACTTGTCAAAAAGTAATTGGAAATGCCTTTTGGATCAAATTGAGTGAAGACAAAGCGATTTCCGATATGGCTGACAACACACCTCTCTTCTACATTTGCTGGTAAACTCTGATATTCTCTTTCATTCCTTCTTCAATGAACACCAAAAGTAATTTCGAAACGTAAGAATTAACAACTACCCAAACGATGATATCCGCTGGTTTCCGACCTGAAATATGTATTGACACCTTTGGGAATGCTTTATGGTGAAATGGCACAAATTCTATCGTTTTGGTAGTCGATCATAGTCTCCACATTGAAAAACTTCTCGTCCGGCCCAGCGAAGACTTGCTCTACAGAACGCTGTCTCGCCTTCAACATTTTTTTTCACACTGTCAAACAGTTTTTTGCTTGGAGGTACAACCTTTTGTCAATCCTTGTGTGCTTTCAGTTCTCAGTCCTCTTTAGCAATTCCCCTTTTATCAACATAACCGAAATATATAGCACTTTTGCCAAATTCCTCAAGCTCTTTAATGAGTTTTTCTTCACGCTCTCATTGACGATTTCAGTGATCATGCTGATACAAACAGAACAGCTTTTTCCATCAAACTAGATTAGGTGAACTGATTTACACCTCTTGAAAACTTTTCACACATTTAAAATAGCAATTCGGCAAACATTTCACTGTTTTATCACATCACAATTCCTTACACCAGGTATTGTTAATGGTTCGATTTGTTCAGGTTTTGTTTGCGCCATCGTATTTAATTAAGGATAAACGATAAAACAACAAAAGAATGATGAGAAGCGTTATACAACATTTGCAATTCTTTTTGCGAATATAAAAATATTTGAATTATTCTTTGAATAATGTGCAATTTATTCTTTAAATAATTGGAAAATGTATATGCCGCATCCGGTATATATATATGTATATATATATATACACACACACATGGCCTTGGCTATAAGTATAAAACATCCATCAAAATTAATTACTTTTAAGGTATGTGGCTAAATTAGGACAATAAAAATATACCAATAGTAATGCAAAAGGATTTTATTTTTATATATGGAACCTCCTTTGGTTTTAATGACTGCAATAATTCTTCGTTTGGATACCATGAGATTGTGACTTCCTTCTGGTGTTATACTCTCCTATACATACATATACACACAGACATATATGAATATATATATACATATATATATATATATATATATATATATATATATATATATATATATATATATATATATATATATATATATATGTACTTATGCACATTTGTTGGCACTTCATTGCATATTCTTATATATATCTTATATATATATATATATATCTTGCAACTTACGCTTTTATACATACATGCATGCGTTTGAGTTTGTGTACGTGTGTCACTATATGTGTTTTTGTATTGCTCATTCTCTTCTACAGTCTAAATCTCTAGTATGTTTCTATTTCTTTGTAGTGTTCCATTAACGGCTTCCAATTATCATTTTCTAATTAACCGAATTCTTGTAAATTTTGTGAAGGCAACCTTTATATGATGGATACTAAGGCAGTTAGCTACGCCAGCAGGTACCGCAATAATTAGAAGTATAGATCTATAATCCCTGTGTTATAGCTGTAAATTTCTCAGGATTTCGCCATAGGTATTGCTATTTTCGTATATTTCAGAATTATAATAATATCTGGAACCTGATATCTATTACCGTGTGCAATTTTTTCTCTCTTCCTCGGCGTATTGTATAGACATCGCACTTAAATTTTACGGAAGCACAGAACTAATATAACAGAGGTATACTTGTTTGGTAACTGAATTGCAGTGAGTCTATAGCCGTGACCAGATAGCAATTAGTGTCAGGAAAATTTTGACAATAGATGTTTGAGTGACTATTTGAATGAAGGTTGTCTTTCGTGGAGGCGTAATGACCGAGGTGGTTAGGGCAGCGGACTCGTAGTCGTAGGATCGCGGTTTTGATTCCCAGACCGAGCGTTGTGAGTGTTTATTGAGCGAAAACACCTAAAGCTCCACGAGGCTCCGACAGGGGGTGGTGGCGAACCCTGTTGTACTCTTTCTCCACAACTTTCTTTCACTCTTCCTGTTTTTTTTCGTTCCTGTATTTCACAGGGCCAGCCTTATCACAGTCTGTGTCACGCTGAATCTCCCCGAGAACTACGTTGAGGGTACACGTGTCTGAGGAGTGCTCAGCCACTTGCACGTAAATTTCATAAGCAGGCTGTTCCGTTGATTGGATCAACTGGAACCTTCGTCTTCGTAACCGACGGAGTACCACGAATGATCTTTCACGCTGTAATCACATAGAGGTGCACGCAGACACACACACATATATACATACATACATATATATATATATATATGTGTGTGTGTGTGTGTGTGTGTGTGTGTGTGTATGTATGTATATATATATATATATATATATATATATATATATATATACATACATACATACATACATACATACATACATACATATATATAGGCTCTAACAAGAACCTTTGGATTTGTTTATCCTTTCAGTGAACAATCTGTCCTCTAATGCTTTCTAATAATAAATAAATCGCCATATACTCAAGTGCGTTATGAAACTGCTGCCGAGTGATGAACACAACATCGCTTAGCATATTCTCGTTCGAATCCGCCAGAACGTATTAAGAATATTTATTCAAGTCGCTGTTCACCGTGCATATGACAATTTATTATTATTTGAAAGTTAACTGGAAATAATTACGCAGTGAAGAAAAATCAATATTTGTTCTCTTGTCAATATTTTATTATACTTTTGCTTATATTTTGCTAATATTTTAATTTATTTATGTATTTATTTAATTTGCTAACTTTATGTCGACAAGCACGAAGGAATATTTTATTTATCTGTATGTGTTAGTATCGCCTGTTTTATTCATCTTTTTTGCCGACATTAATTTTTATACATGAGAATCAATAAATCTCTAGACTCAACATGCTATACTTACATACATTACAGCTATACATACAGAACCATATCGCAGTAATATTAATAATTAACACATAACCATTTCTAGACAATCCTTTTTAAATATCCTCTTTATTAAAGTTACCAACACAAATTCCACCTCTGTTTTCGTTCAGGAAAATCTACAAGGTCTTTTTTCGCTTGAGTCAAGACACATGAAAGGGCTACTGAGCATATGAGTGAGTCAGTATCTGCTCATCTGGTGTGTGGATTCAGGCACAGGTGATAGGCTAAATAGGAAGCGCTCTTCGCAACTACGATGTTTCACGTTCGAATGCGCTGGTGGGGGTTCAGCAAAGCCATGTGAGAGAATTAGAGTAAACGCAAATTGTACAGAGAGGTGCCGGTTGGAGTGGACCTGTAATTCAAAAGCTAATCCTTGTTGCAAACTGTGCCGCGCTAATTCAAACTGAGAATTGCGCTAGAGGTGCACGTGTCTGTGGAATACTCAGTCACTTTCCACACTAATTTAATAACAGGTTGTCTAGTTGAACGAAATCGATGTCAGAGTTCATTAGCATATGCAGCAATATACAAATAGATATGCTTTCATTTAAGTAATGTTTGCCCGTGTGTGCATAGTACACGGGTGTGCATAACTGAGCGTGCAGTTTTCGCAAAAGCTGTCACACACTCAAAGTGATGTGCGCAGGCGCATTGTCGAGATGAAACAACCACTTTCCACTTGGCTAACAGTCAGAGCGTTTTCGTCTCACTGTGTCTCGCAAATGCTTCAGAATTGCCAAGTAAAATGTTGGGTTAGCAGTTTGACCAGGAGGAACAAATTCTGTGTGGACAGTTCCTTTCGTATCAATGAAACAACTCGGCGTCGTCTTGACATTGGAATTTACTTGATACGCTTTCTAGGAGCGTGGCGATAGACTGGATAATTTTGGATTTCCAGAAAACGAAATTAACTAGCTAACTTGCACTTTACAAATACTATCTGTTAAGTGGAACAATAAAAATATGGAAAACTTTTGTCAAGTTTAAAATGTGGCATTATTTTCGTTATCTAAATTCCAACGATGGAGCTTTGTATCTTTCTTAGAATTCGGATCCTTCTTCAGAGGAAGAATTCAAGAAAACGTACATACATACATGCATACATACATACATACATACATAAATGTACGTAGAAATGCTTGCATTTTCTAAAAGAGAACATAAGAAACTGACATGCATCCTTCACATCCCATCGGCACAAAGGCAATTAGTATGGCATTCCAAAGATTCTCCATCTGAGATTCTTTACATTAATATATGCACACGCTTGGCTGTGACACAAAAGAAAAAAATTGATTTCAGACAAGAATACCTTAGAATCACATATTTACTAACGCCAGGAACTCTCTTAACTCAAAAGTCTTGTCACGTTGTTAGCGACCAGTTTGAACATCATTAAGAATATTTTTAAAGAAATACATATACATAAATTATATATAAATAGAGTTAGAAGACATTTTTAAATATTAGTAAGAGCAATAATACCTTAGTGCTGAAGAGACTTGTCCAAAACAGAACAACATATACGCACACAATAACAGAATCACATATTTACTAACGCCAGGAACTCTCTTAACTCAAAAGTCTTGTCACGTTGTTAGCGACCAGTTTGAACATCATTAAGAATATTTTTAAAGAAATACATATACATAAATTATATATAAATAGAGTTAGAAGACATTTTTAAATATTAGTAAGAGCAATAATACCTTAGTGCTGAAGAGACTTGTCCAAAACAGAACAACATATACGCACACAATAACAGAATCACATATTTACTAACGCCAGGAACTCTCTTAACTCAAAAGTCTTGTCACGTTGTTAGCGACCAGTTTGAACATCATTAAGAATATTTTTAAAGAAATACATATACATAAATTATATATAAATAGAGTTAGAAGACATTTTTAAATATTAGTAAGAGCAATAATACCTTAGTGCTGAAGAGACTTGTCCAAAACAGAACAACATATACGCACACAATAACAGAATCACATATTTACTAACGCCAGGAACTCTCTTAACTCAAAAGTCTTGTCACGTTGTTAGCGACCAGTTTGAACATCATTAAGAATATTTTTAAAGAAATACATATACATAAATTATATATAAATAGAGTTAGAAGACATTTTTAAATATTAGTAAGAGCAATAATACCTTAGTGCTGAAGAGACTTGTCCAAAACAGAACAACATATACGCACACAATAACAGAATCACATATTTACTAACGCCAGGAACTCTCTTAACTCAAAAGTCTTGTCACGTTGTTAGCGACCAGTTTGAACATCATTAAGAATATTTTTAAAGAAATACATATACATAAATTATATATAAATAGAGTTAGAAGACATTTTTAAATATTAGTAAGAGCAATAATACCTTAGTGCTGAAGAGACTTGTCCAAAACAGAACAACATATACGCACACAATAACAGAATCACATATTTACTAACGCCAGGAACTCTCTTAACTCAAAAGTCTTGTCACGTTGTTAGCGACCAGTTTGAACATCATTAAGAATATTTTTAAAGAAATACATATACATAAATTATATATAAATAGAGTTAGAAGACATTTTTAAATATTAGTAAGAGCAATTGTTCTTCTATTCATTAGAAATCTATCGAACCTAGAAACATTTTCAATTGAAAAAAGAATGTTGGATTAAAAACACAAAACTGAGAACATTCTCCCAAAACTCGATGCTTATTTAGCGAAAAATAATAAACAAGTAACAGTAGTTTCGATATCTGGACACTGTAATACTTAGAGGAAGCAGAAAAAGAGTTGACTTGGCAAAACAGGGTACACAAGAAGAAATAATAGATACAGACAACATTCTAGTCTTTCACAAGTAAAACCATTTAGCAAAAGCCGAAGTAGTCATGCGTGGAAAAAAATATCGGGAAACATCAAGAGATAAATGATCGAACTTTATATTCCAGTGATCTCATTCACATCTATCAACAAATAAAACGTATGAGACACTGAGCAGAGTTAATAAATAAAGACATTTTTGGCTTCGAACAGGCGACCATATTCCTTTGAATTATATTATCATGAACAGATCATACGGAATCATCGTCACGTTTTTGTAGAGACTGGTTAGAAATGGTATCATTTGTTCGAATGGGATAATTGCCAATCTGTGAGAAAGAACACTTTAAAAATTGGTCTAAAAGATGCTACCGATGCTGGAAGTGCAAACTATTTTCAAGGGTTCACCAACCGTAAACAAGATCTTAGGAGACTTAGTAACAGAAATATCTAATTGTTGTAAATGCTTTATCTTTTATTTAAGTCTTTGGACTGCGCCCATACTGGTGCACTACCTCGAAGATAGATAGACAGACAGACAGACAGACAGACAGACAGACAGACAGACAGGTAGGCAGGTGGGTAGGTAAGTAGGTAGATAGATAGATAGATAGATAGATAGAAATACAGCTAGAAAGATATATAGATTGACAGATAGATAGGCTACAGACAGATATGTAGATAAATAAATACACAGACAGACAAACAGACAGACAGACAGACAGACAGACAGACAGATAGAGAGAGAGAGAGAGAGATAGAGAGAGAGGGGGGAGGGGGGATTGAAACGCACACAAACACATAACCAGAGTGTATTTCCTAATTAGTTTTCTAAACCATTTTTCACGTTTATTACAATGTCGACTATGTACTGTCTCCCGTGTGTACAAATGTGTAGTGTATGTGTACTTTCTTGTATGCATTGTGGTAAATGTGGTTTACGATACATACCTAAGGTCATATTGCCGGCAGGTGACTGCAATCTTAACGGTTATCAATAAGTTTCTACATTCTGAACCAGTCTGTCAATTAATTTTCTGTATACTGGTTGTTGCAAATTTATGTACGTGTGTGTGTGTGTGTGTGTGTGTGTGTGTGTGTGTGTGTGTAGCGTGATTTCAAATAATTGCACATGACATGTTGATTTCTATTTGAATACTGTTCTGCTTGATATTTCAATCAAATTTACCAAATGATATGAATGCATACATGTGTATACATATATATGTATGTGCCCACGTACTATGCATATGTGTATGTGCATGTATATTTGTACGTTATAAGTATGCAAATATACGCATTGTACATATATGTTTATGTGTTGCATGTAACGCCTAAGCACGTATATATAACAAACCGCGCAGTAGCCTTCTGGTAAATGTAACCTATTGACTTTCTTCATTAATGTAATGTCAAAGGAGCAACATGAGTGGGCGGGTAAAGTAAACAAAGGGAAGAGGTCGGGGAAAAGCAGAAAAAACAATTTGAAGAACGAGATCAGAATAAAACAATCAATATCCCACAGCTGATGCGACATGAGTTATGTGTATGTGGAAGATCTGTATGCTAGTAATAGCAGCCAACTCTCCCTCCTGCTCACACCTTAACTTTGTCAAAAAATTCAAGGAGATTATGTATGCCATCTGAGTTCGAATTCTGCCCATATTTTGTATAGAATTAATGTTATATTTGACAGTTTTTCTTTTACGTAAAATCTTTAACCCATTACCTCCTATAATTCTATTAACTGAAACTTTGATTTCTAGCATAAAGCAGCCTTAGAAACACGCTGGAATGATCAAAATAACATTTTAAATAGAAATAAGCGGGATATTGGGTGAAAAATTAGCAAACCTCATTTGAATATCAGAGAAATATACCTAGTAGATATAACAAAAAGGTTAGATATGCATAAATATTGACAGATAATTACGAAATTTGTAATTTTTAAGTGATCTCATATAAGATCACTGGTAGGTAATGGGTTAAATATCTCATATTTGTTGCATGTAATATATTCTAGGAAAGAAAAAAGTGGTACTTCGTAGTATTTTGTCCGTCCTTACGTTCTGAGTTTAAATTCCGCCACGGTCGACTTTGCCTTTCATCCTTTCGGGTAACAACTAAGAATTCGGGTAACAACTAAGAATTCGGGTAACAACTAAGAATTCGGGTAACAACTAAGAATTCGGGTAACAACTAAGAATTATCAAATAGATTCAGGGTTGCTTTTTAGAAAATATTACAAAAATTATAAAGAAGCCTTTTTCTTTCCTTGTTATAACTGACCTTATTTTTCTTTCTTATTACTTTCAGTGGGTGTGTCAAGGTTTTGTGATAGCGTTCAGCTATTTTCAGTCTACTCACTTCTACTGGATGTTTGCTGAAGGCCTGTATCTACATATCATCGTTGTCTGGACTTATTCCGCGGATAAGATGCATCTCTGGCATTTCTTACTAATTGGCTGGGGTGAGTACGTAGTTCTATTTCACATCATTGTCTTGATTTTTTTTCCAGGGTCTCAGAAACTGTTGGGAGAGAGAAAAAGAAGAGACTATGATTTACGGGTGGTTGCCGTATGAAGCAGCGCAGTAAGGTTTCGAGTTATTCTCGAACTTATTCTCCATAGATTCTATGAGTCCAGAAGCAATATTGTTTATAATTTTCATATCAATTATAATTTTAAAATTCACCTTAATTTCAGGATTTATCTGCGTTGTGCGAAACATCCCACTGCGTAACATCTTGGGCCATTGTCTTGTACAATACCCTCGGATCAAGCCTTGTGAGTGGATTTGGTAGACGGAAACTGAAGGAAGGTGTGTTTACGTTTCCGTAACTTAGCGGTTCAGCAAAATTGATAGATAGAAAAACTATCAGGCTTTAAAAAGATAAGTACTGGATTCGATTCCATCGTCTAAAACTTCTTCAAGACAGTGCCCCAGCATGGCCGCAGTCTAATGACTGAAACAAGTAGTAGATAAAAAATAAAAGATTGTTTCAGGATTTTGTACAAGAACCAAGAAATTTGATGTAAAGTAAATAATTATTGTAGCGTTTACTAAATTTCTTGATATTCACTATAACGGTAGAAGTGTACTTCCAAAGTTATCCGTCATGTGACAGTCAACTCTTTAGTTTATATAATAGCTACCATATGTTGTGTCAATGGAAAATCCATGGTTATTTTGCAATCTGTAAGATTGTTTGTGAGATAAGAGAAAATCGTTGAAATACAAATTTCTTTTGAAATCATATTTTTCTCTGGAGCATTTTGGATTTTTTTTTCCTTTTCTTTTTTTTTTTTTTATTTCAGATGGTGTAAAACCCGCATAGGTAGGAATGATGTTACATTGTTTGAAAAAAGAAAAATCTTTGAAAACTATATTTTTGTCACCTCTTCTGTTCTGAAAATATTTATCTATTATTTTTATCTTCAAGTCAAGAAATATATATACGATCTAGGAAGAGGTGCATACACATGATCGATAGAAAATATTGATTCGCAACTTCTTGTGCTTTTCATTGTGACTATATTATCAAAGTGGCGGCACAATGGCCCAGTGGTTAGGGCAGCGGACTCGCGGTCGTAGCATCACGGTTTCGATTCCCAGACCGGGCGTTGTAAGTGTTTATTAAGCGAAAACATCTAAAGCTCCATGAGGCTCCGGCAGGGGGTGGGTGGCGAACCCTGCTGCCCTCTTTCTCTCTCTCTCTCTCTCTCTCTCCTTCTTCCTGTTTCTGTTGTACCTGTAATTCAAAGCGGCCAGCCTTGTCACACGATTTTTTCGCTGGTGTTCTCTCTTAAATTCCCATCATATCGCTTTCTCTCTTATACTGTTTCCCTTCTTCCTTTACTCTCTCTCTCTCTCTCTCTCTCTCTCCTCGTCTTTGATCCTTCTTTCACGTCTTCTGTTTCTCCTTAACCTCTTATCTCTCTATGCCATTGGCTCCTTATACCACTCTCTCTAACTCTCTCTCCTTCTTTCTTCATCTCTTTCTCTCTCTGTACTGATATCTCTCTCTCTCTTTTCCTCTCTCTATCTCTCTCACTCTACCTTTCTTTATCTCTCTCTACCACTTTATCTCTCTACTTTTCTCTTTCTACCTCTCTATCTTGCTCTCTCTTTCTCTCTCTACTTCATTCCATCTCTCTCTGTGCCTCTCCACCTCTCTATTTCTTCCTCTGCGTCTCTTTCTACCTTTCTATTCCTATCTCTACCTCTCCACCTCTCCATCTCTATCTCTGTCTTTTTCTACCTTTCTATTTCTCTCAACCACTCTCCCGCCCTTTCTGCGCATCTCTCTCTCTCTCTCTCTCTCCTTTACTCTCTCTCTCCCTCCTTTACTCCCCCTTCTCTCTCTTTTACTCTCAGATGTCAGCAAACATGGCTTTTAGTGACATAAAACAACAACATAACAGTTTGATCAATGAGAAAATTAATGGACTCCCCTGGCGACTCATTCGAGTTATTTTCAATTTCGTTTTACTAACATTTGAGTAACTGAACCACGTTAACCAGCCTTAGTGTCATCGTTCCTCGTCGCTAGTTCTTCACATGTGGGACACCGTAGCATTGATCACTCGATCGATCACCGTATTAATGATACATGATCCCTTGGTTCGTTTACAGATAGAGACGATGACGAAAACAACAACGGATTTCACGCCGCCGGTTATAATTATCACTTCATTCTTAAATAATTTGCAATATCGACGCATCATGAACAGGAAGCTGAGTAGAAAAGGAAAAATCAGTACAAATCTTGTTGCACTATTTTCTTTGGAGTGTCTTTTCTTTTTTTAAATTCTAATCTTGATGGATTTTGTTTTATTCTTTATATCTCTTACGTGTATAAAAATATGAACTTATCGTGAACTTTCTTTCAACGTAATTTACCAGCCTACAGTGGAGGCGCAATGGCCCAGTGGTTACGGCAGCAGACTCGCGGTCATAGGATCGCGGTTTCGATTCCCAGACCGGGCGTTGTGAGTATTTATTGAGCGAAAACACCTAAAAGCTCCACGAGGCTCCGGTAGGGGATGGTGGCGAACCCTTCTGTACTCTTTCACCGCAACTTTCTCTCACTCTTATTTCCTGTTTCTGTTGTGCCTGTAATTCAAAGGGTCAGCCTTGTCACACTGTGTCACGCTGAATATCCCCGAGAACTACGTTAAGGGTACACATGTCTGTGGAGTGCTCAGCCATTTGCACGTTAATTTCACGGGCAGGCTGTTCCGTTGATCGGATCAACTGGAACCCTCGACGTCGTAAGCGACGGAGTGCTGACATAACCAGTCGCCTAAAACATCAAAGCCTCCTGTCACCGTTGTGAGATCTATGATATATTGGTTTAAAATTTGACACAAGGTCAATAATTTAGGGGGTGGGGATAAGTCTAATAGACAGACCTCAATATTTAACTAGTACTTATTGTATCGACGGCATTTGAACTCAGAGCATAAAGTCGGAAGAAATGCCTCTAAGCATTTAGTCCGGCGCGGTAACGATTCTGCCAGTTCGCTACCCTGGAATAATGATGCACTGGTTTCAATCTTTGGCACAAGGCCAGCAATTTGGAGCAAGTGGGTATGTATCCATTACATCGACCCCAGTGTTCAACTTATGCTTATTGTATCGTTTCTGAGGGGACCCAAGGCAAAGTAGATTCCGACGGCATTTGAGCTCAGAACATAAAATCTTCTTATCCACAGATCTACGCCTCATAAATTTTCAAACACTATCCATTGAATGGTTCTTCTGTTTTCATAATCAGTAGCAGCATCCAATAAGAAGTGGTGCCATCTATATAGTCTTATATATGAAAGCAGTGGGATGTCTTTGGCTTCTTCTCTGGCCAATTTCGTCGAAGAAATGAACCTCAACTACATAATTTAACCAAGCACTCACCATTTGTGTAGATCGCACCGCTGTCGTTTCCCACACCTTCGATTCATATAATTTTCGAATGGCTGTTCACAGTATGGTGGATTTGGATGTGGGTAGTTGAGGGCGTTGCTCATAAATACAACACTCTGGTTGTGATTCCTGTAGCGACAGGAAAAGAACTGGTTCTCCGGTATCTTTTCATCTAGATTAGACACACACACACACACACACACACACACACACACACATACACACACAAACACACACACAAACACACACACACACACACACACACACACACACACACTCACACCACTATTAGATCGCCATTATCTGTTCAGATGAACGGTGTGCCGTACATCAGATGTAGAAATCTGAGCAGAGTAAGCGCCAGATGAAGCGTTGCGTTCAAGAAAATAACGCATCGCCCGGTCCGAGAACTGAACTCACGGTCTCACGGTGACAAGTGCAACACCCTAATCTCCAGACCACGCACCCTCAGACAAACGACATACTATTAGATCATAATGTGTTTATTATTTTCTTTTTCTTTCTCTTTATGGTCTCTATCTTATCTAAGTATCAAACGACATTACGTTGTTTTTAAAGAGATCACAGTAGATTGCATACTGGTCACAAGAAGATCACAAGAAGATAATTAGATACTCATTTCTTGGCTCCAGTTTCTTGACCGGTGATTACTTTATTGTAAAAACAGACATCACATCCTCTTCCCCTGTTTCTTATGAGTATAATCTAAAATAAGTAATTCAGAGGCATATCTATCTATCTATCTATCTATCTATCTATCTATCTACCTATCTATCTATCTATCTATCTATCTATCTATCTATCTATCTATCTATCTATCTATCTATTTATCTATCTATCTACCTATCCATCAATCTATCTATTTATCTATCTATCTACCTACCTATCTGTCTATCTATCTATCTATCTATCTATCTATCCATCATTCTATCTATCTATCTATCTATCTATCTATCTATCTATCTATCTATCTACCTATTTATCTATATATATATATATATATAGAGAGAGAGAGAGAGAGAGAGGGGGGAGCGATAATAAATAGTCAGATGGAGAGGGAGAGTGAGAGATAAAGAGAAACAGAGAAAGCGATCGATAAAGACATAGATGGGTAGCTAAAATGAGTGGGACAGAGAGAGAGAGAAAGAGACAAACGGAGAAAGGGAGAAAGCAGGAGAAAAAGAAAAAGAAAAAGAAGTGGCATCGCGGTATCTACGTCGACAAATACAACTCGAACTTCAGATTAGTTATTTTCTTTTGAAATATCTGATCTCAGATCACGACGTACGAACGTACGTAACTAGAGGCATTTTAAACATACCTTTCCCTTGATCTTCATTCAAGATGCGTATTTCACTGGCTATAATGTTTAATGCTGTTCTTTTTCGAAATAAATTGTTTGCTTTGTGACAAACTTCGCTTGACCGTAAATCTGATTTAGATATATTCTAAGGGCAATTTTCTTACGTTTTTTCCTATCACTAATTAGCAAGAAACCACTAACTAAACAGTTTGGTCATTGCCTCCATTGTTGTGGCGGTGGTGGTGGGGGGGGGGGGGTAGTTAGTTGCTGCTTGTTTTATGTGATTATTAAGATAGCATGAAATTATTTTGTTTTAAGAAAAGAAAAGAAAAGAAAACCTTTGTAGATTACTGATCTTGGAAAAAGAGAAAGTATATCAGAAAACGGTAAACTAGACACCATATATACATAAAAAATTATTTTAAAAATATTCTTGTTAAATTCTATAATAAAGATCCTGAACGTAACGAAGATAAGTTATAAAAGAGGATTTGGTGTCAATTTTTCGGAAATATTGGATCGAAACGCACAGTTAATCGAAGTAACAGTTGCCCGAATCAAAAATTAATCGAATTATGGTAAATATGCAAAATGCGAAAAGTCAATTAAGTAATAAATAATTAAATAATAAGTATGTGTGTGTATTGTTTATGTTTTTCCATTCCAGAACTTTACGTTAATGTTCACTTATGGCCTTTAATTTATTTATGGGCCAAACTCTGTTGAGTTTGAATCAGTAATAGCAAATGCCGATAATGTTCTCAGGAAGCAATATATAGTTCACCAAGATTATAAATGGTTTTCTATTCTCATTTTATGGGTGGTTGTACACTGTATTTGTGTATTGGACACGACTTAAATATTTTATTAAAACGCTTTCCAGATATGTCTAGTACATATATACATATATATATACATACTAGCTTTCCAGTTAACAAAATTGGAATGAACTCATTGTGAAAATTCAAGATTGATATTTCATTTGAGCAAGTTTCATTGCATACCAAAAAGATATATAAACATCTAGCGAAAGCACGTAGCTTTCTTTGGAGACAAAACTTAAAACTTCGAAGAAGGGAGCACAATCATTCCTATCATTATACAGCTCCCTCTAATTCTGTACAATGAGTAGAAACTATCAAACTCCATTCACGGCTGTGAAACACTGTCAAGTACAATAACTGTCCAACAATGTTCTTTTTCTGGTATTTCCTTATTTCTTAATTGGAATTTAGAAACCGATTTTAATATCAAGTAAAAAGAAAACAGCTTGAAAGTGATTTTTAATCAGCGAGTCACATCCTCTGACTTGTTAACATGTGCATATTCTATTTTACGTTGATGTTTTAGTAAAGTAAAGTTACATTGGATAATCATTTGGAACGGATTCCTCTCTCTCTCTCTCTCTCTCTCTCTCTCTCTCTCTCTCTCTCTCTCCTGAAGAGGTAAAATCGATATTGTGTGTCCCATTTCGTTGTGTGTAGTGTGTTAAGAGGTTCCGATATATGATTATGGTGTACAGTATAATTTCACACAGTGTCCCTTGTGAATAGTGTAGATCAGTATAATAATGGATAACGATCCGGCACCGAACGATGTGCGGCATAACGGAACATGAACTGGCGTTTTAAGGCAAAGACCACTTGAAACGGATTATAATTGGTTGAAAGTCTGCGTGTGTGTTCCACACAGTCGCTCGATAATGCGTTAGTAAGGCCGCCCACATTATAAACTCTAGGTAAAGTGTGAGCTATTTAAGGGGGCATTACATTGCATTAAAGTGGCATTATAGTGCAGTAATGGTATTGCGATGCGAACAGTGGACTGCAATCAGTTGATCTTCAGTTAAACGGAAATAATATGAACTATCGGGTAGGAGGAGAAAGAGAAAGATAGAAAGAGTAACATAGAGAATGAGAGTAACAATCTGTGTGAAAGAAAGAGACAGAAACACAGACAAGCTGATGTAGGGAGAGAGAAAGAGAAAGGGGGTGGGTAACAGATAGACATAATGGGAAAGAATACGCGTAGCTGAAAATATTTACAAATGTGTTTGTGTGGGACAGAAAGATATCAAAATATTAAATAAAGTGAGGAGCAAAATGGAATAAAATAACAGGGACACAAACAGTAATGAATACCAAACAATAAAACCACACAAAAAAAAATGATAAACAAAATAAAATGGATAAATAAAACAAACAAAATGGCGTCTGTACATATTGTTTTCTAACGACGATTGACACAAAACCCTAACACTAACAATACTTAGGCCGATATTTATATTAAATATTGCCAACGTACAAGTAACCCTAGCTTGCATCTGGCATTTCCACTTCAGTAAGATTACGGTAGATTCAGGCCGTTGGTGGGATTCTCTGTTATCATTATCAATAATTCTGTCTTTTAATCTACCATTTATTCCCAACAGTGTAAAGAGAAGTTGAAATACGAAACGATATTCCAAGAGGAATTTTACTCTCTGGATTCGTTTATTTCTTTTTAATTTCATATCTATTTATTATTCATAAGATTATTTTAATTTTTTACTATTTTTTTCGGCGAGATCATTTCTTTCTTCTTCAGTGAGTCCACACTTACATAAACACGGACACACATATACACACACACACACGCATATGTGTGAATTTATGAATACATTAGATATGCAAATATATATATAAATATGTATATGTGTGAGTGTATACATGTATATGCATGTTTGATTTATGCATGTGTGTGAGTATATATATATACATATATGTATATATATATATATATATATATATATATATATATATATATATATATATATATATAGAGAGAGAGAGAGAGAGAGAGAGAGAGAAAGAGGTGGTGAACACATAATTCAGTGTGTGTGTTGTATATATATATATATATATATATATATATATATATATATATATATATATATATCATACACATTCACACACACACATATATACAATAGGGTGCTGAAAGGTTTCTGGTTTTAAGGGTATCGCGAAAGGCCTGGCTGGAGGTCCAACCTTCTGAGTTCTTTTGCAGGACTTAGAGAAGCTGAAGGACTTCTGCAATATGTGTGTGAATCTGAGAGTCGAGTACATTATACATATTTATAACTTAACCTCATACTGAGAACCGGGAACTTTTCAGCACCACTTCGTATACATACATGCATATACATGAATACATACATACATTACATACATACACATATATATATACACATATTCATACACACACACACACACCTTTCATAAAGTGTTTAGGTACCTTTGGGCATACCAAAAAGTCACTTCATTATGTGTTTTCGCTTTTTATTGAAATTTTCCTTTATCCTATGTTGCTTTCAACCAAGTAAAGATGAATGCTTATAGAATTCCTTAGCATTTTTCGGTTTCACTGAGAATGTCAAAATCAGGTCGAAACCGTGTTTGGCAATCCATTTGTGCTTTCAACAAAGCTATTTATTTCAAGACACATGATTCTACGAGAAGATTCTACGTTTGTTTACACTTTGTAAATATGTATACGCAGCGGTATTTTAACATAAGGCGACTTCATTTTCGTATATTAATTTAATTCTAGTCTGGCTAATACAAATCCCCAATGTATTATTTACCGAATCCTGTATCAGAACAAGCTTAACACAGAACGTCTGAGTTATTAGTCACTGAGGAAGACATATCTGTTTGAAACAAGTCTCTGATAATCCACCGCTGTTCTGAAGATACTCATGTATTTTAAAAGACAAATATGTCTTTTCGCGAAAATCTTCCAGGACAAAATGTAACACCTAATGACGTTTTACGTTTGTTTTGGGTTTTTTTTCCTTTATTAATTTCATTGTAGCCTGGCTAACGCTCGCGAAAATCCTTGAAGGTTTTGTTTACCGATTACCGTTTCGGAATAAACATTTGTCGGCTTAGCTCAGAATATCCAGAATATTCGCCGGAAACCATGTATGCCGATCCATTGTTCTGAAAAAAGCTTCTACGAGAAGTTTCTCAGAGAAATATTTCAGCTAATACCGTTCCACAATTATACACACTTTATAAATGTGTATACACGCAGGTACTTTGTCATAAGTCTGCTTCAGTTTTGTATATTAATTTAATTCTAGCTTGACCAGCATTCACACATATCAGAAATTAATTTGTTTACCAATTTCTGATGTGTGAATGCTGGTCAGAGACCAAAATCAAGTAGGTACACTGTGTCTGGCAATGCATAAGTATGCTGAGCGAGGGTCTGTGCTTCTAAAACTAAAATCTCTTAGAGGAGTTTCAACCAAATAACAAAATACAGCTTGTGTCGTTCCACCTCTGTATACACATTATAAATGTGTATACACATCAGTATTTTAATCTAATTGTGTTTTATGAACGCATATTATTATCATTTTTAGTTTATTTTGTTAGAATTTATTTTCTCATAACTAATCTTCATACTTATTTTTGCACCATAGTTGACTGTTCACCTTTCTGTTTACTCAGGTTATATTTGGATTTGATTAATTTAATAAGAATATCTAGTTGGGAAAATGTACAAAATATAAGTATCACACACGAAAATAGATTATGAACAGGTGCAATTCGTACACATACAAATAGAAATGTTGGCATCCTTAAAAACACACACAAAGCCCGCATGTATATGTGAGTATATGTACATATAAATGAATGATTACAAGGAAAAGGTTGACAGATTATTTGAAGACCAGATTTACGAAGATAGATACACTGAAATAACAGACAACCTTTTATTTCCAAATATTAATAAAATTATACTCTGCTGAAGAATATTTAATAATCTTTCAGGTTAATATTGACGATATAACCCGACATAAAAAAAACGTACACGCTTACATACATATGTATGCATGTATGTGTATATAATACACACACTTACACACGCACATACACACACAAACATATATATATATATATATATATATATATATATATATATATATATATATATATATATATATATATATATATATATATATATATATATGTGTGTGTGTGTGTGTGTGTATATATATGGCTTTTATAAGTACACATGCTTGCAATCGTATATAGTATGCGTAAATAAATGGAGTGATGAATTCATAAATACGCAAGTATATCTATATCTCTTGTGACATGGGTGACTCTACAGAAAAGATGAGCATTATCACTCTTTCTCTCTCTCTCTCTCTCTCTCTCTCTCTCTCTATATATATATATATATATATATATATATATATATATATATATATATATATATATATATATATATATATATATATATATATATATATACATATATACATACATGCATAGGTTATGTATAAACATACAAACACGTAAATATACGTTTGTCTGTATATATTTATATATTTATAAATTTGTATATTAAAATACGTATTCATATGTACATACATTCATTCATTCCCTCTCGGCTTCCACAAACACACACAAACACTCCTTCACTCTCTCTCTCTCTCTCTCTCTCTCTCTCTCTCTTTCTCTGTTTCTCTCATTCTTCCATTCCTGCATACACACACGTATATATACGTATATATGCTTAGATGTATCACACAGTTTCTGAACGTAGTCACTACGCCTCTGGCATAAGTGTAACTAAAAAAATATTACATGACTAAAATATATAAGCACTTCTGGCTATTTTCATACCCCTACAATAATATGCGTATGCGTGTATATATATATATATATATATATATATATATATATATACTCACACATTATATATATATATCTACACATTATTTGTATATCCCTAACGTTACCATAAACGAATTTAAAAGATATATATATATATATATATATATATATATATATATATACTAGTATTATAACCCGATTTCATTCGGGTCTACTCGGGCCACATTTTAAAGATGAGGAATTTTTCCCAAGCGGCCACACATTTCAATTGAGCAAACTCAAAGTTGCCGTGCAAATTCCCCATCACTTTTAACATAGGTGGGCAAATCTTCAGGTCAATCCGACCACATTAACTAACACTTTTGCCTACACAATTGCTTGTGAGACAACGTCCACCCTTTTCGCAAATATATAGTAGATATATACACACACACGTAAGTATATAAACTCTATCTTTTATATATATATATATATATATATAAATCAGTAAATAGTGGGGTTGTGGTACCCGCACGTGGAGAAATAATAGGAAAATGAAAAATAATAGCAAGGTGTGAATGCATCCTCTTCGTTGCAATTGTTTAAAATAAACAATTTTGTTCGCCACATGTCTTCATTTGGTTATCAACCGTTACCCACAATCCATTGAGACTACCACCCACAAACTCATCACGTACCGCTCATAGCCATTGTCCTACCACCAGGGCCACTACATTCTATAAATGCTGTTAAGACAGTTAAGAATTGGTTTACGTTGGGCATCTTATTGTTAATCTTTATATA
>NC_142945.1:6433282-6443282 GCF_046866305.1 Octopus bimaculoides | reverse complement strand
CATACACACACATATATAAACATATGTGTATACCTAAATACACACGTGCACTTATATGTTTCTGTGTATAAACAGAATCACACATTCAAACGTGAACACGCACGAATGAAGCCATGCATGCGTCTGTGTGCGCGCGTGCATGTGTGAATGTCTATGATATATATATATATATATATATATTCGTAAGTAAAATACCTCATTAGATACGTGTATATATATATATATATATATATATATATATATATATACACGTATGTATGTATGTATTTATGTATCTATGTATGTATACATTTGCGCCTAAGTATAATAAATGCTTATGAGATAGATAGATAGATAGATAGATAGATAGATAGATAGATAGATAGATAGATAGACAGATAGATAGATAGATAGATAGATAGATAGATAGATAGATAGACAGATAGATAGATAGATAGATAGATAGATAGATAGATAGACAGATAGATAGATAGATAGATAGATAGATAGATAGATAGATAGATAGATAGATGTGTGTATGTTATTGTGTTTACAATTATTACGCCACATTGCTGTAATAACTAAATGAATATCTCTCATACGCCATTTCTTCTTCTGCAGTTGCTGGACCAAAGAATCTATTTATGATTACATCCATCACATTCCCGTCTTTGTCGTCTTATTGGTATGTTTACTCATCTTGAATAATTTCATTCCATTTATTTTGTTCCTTATGCCATTGTTTTAGCTGTTGGGGGAGGAGCAGATGGGGGGAGGAGCAGATGGGGGGAAGGAGCAGATGGGGGGGGGGGTAGAAGAAAAGGAGGAGCAGCTGGGAGAAGAAGAGAAGGAGGGGCTAAGAGAGAAACAAGCCTAGTAGTCATTCCACTGGTCGCTTTTTTTTTTTCTTTGCCGAACAGTTAGAATTACAGGGATGTAAATAGAGAAACACCGATTGCCAAGCGGTGGTGGGTGCAAAAACTGACACAAAGACATACGCACGCGCACACATACAGACGCACACTCACACACAGGCATGCGCGGGAGCACACACACACACACATTTCTGGATTCTTTCAGTTTCCCTCTTTAAATACATGCACAGGTTATTGGTACTACTACTACTACTACTACTACTACTACTACTACTACTACTAGGTGGTGAGCTGGTAAGATAGTTATCTAGCCGGGGCGAAAGACTTAGCGGTATTTCGTCTGCCGCTACGTTCTGTGTTCAAGTTCCGCCGAGGTCGACTTTGCCTCTCATCCTTTCGGGGTCGATAAAATAAGTCCCATTTGAACCACAGGAGTCGATGTAATCGACTCATCCCCACCTCCTCCAAGTTGCCTTTGTGGAAAAATTTGAAATAATAATCATTATTATTATTTTTATTATCAGGCGACAAGCTTGTAGATTCATTATCGCGCCGAGCGAAAGGCTTCGCAGTCTTTATGTTCTGGGTTCAAATTCCGCCGAGGTAGTCTTTGCCTCTCATCCTTTCTGAGTCGATAAAATAAGTACCAGTGAAACACTGGGGTCGATATAATCGACTGGACCCCTCCCCCAAAATTTCAGGACTTGTGCCTTTAGTAGAAAGGATTATTATTATTATTATTATTATTATTATTATTATTATTATTATTATTATCATCATCATCATCATCATCATCATCATCATCATCATCATCATCATCATCATCATCATCATCATTATCGCTACATCGACGAGTACTTACCCATCTATCTTTCGATATTTTGTCGTTCTGCCGTAATTACAATTTTGATGAATTACAGCGGACACTTACGCGATATCACTTCAGCAATCTCCATGTTGCACTTAACTATAATGGATTATTACTCTTTGTTGAACTCATGTGGTCTAACTCAATTCGTGTAGACCAAGCGTCAATCCAATAACCTGCTATTCGGTGACTTCTGTTCTTTTGCTATTAAATTCATTCTTACCGTAGGATCTAATTCCGTGTGTCTCACTATTCTAATGTGGAATATCAAAAAGCTACAGTTTCAGGGCTATCTCACCTGAAATTCGGTGTTTTTGATAGTCAAAATTAATCTGTGATCAATTAGTAATTAAATATATACACACGTGTGTGTGTAGTATGCATATATATGCATATACATATATATATAAATATATAGTTTTAGAGAAAAGAACCAAAGTTCATGAACTCATTTATGAAAATCCACAGTCGCATATAGAAAAATTAATAAGTAAATTCTAAAACTATATATTTATATATTTTATACTGTGAAACTTAATTTAATTTTAATTTTTGATAAATTTAATTTAATTGAGTTTTTACTTCTAAATTTGGATTTTATCCCTAATATTATTATCATTATATATATATACATATATACACACACATCTATGTGTGTGTTCGCGTGCATGTCACGATAAGGCAAAAAGTTAGACAAAGCCTTGTACCAAGAACATGACACTTTCGAAGAGGCTCTATATCCTTCCTACTTTCTGCACACGTCACACAGCACATTCTGAAAGTAATCCCCATCCAACAATATAGCAGAATCCATAAAACATGTCCTCCATGCAATCACCATCCATTTAGAATATTACATCGCACGCTGTTAGCAAATCCACAAGACATCCTACACACCACAAACTACCTCACACAGAAACAAAAATAAAAATATATGAGTGGTATTTGGCAGACAATCAATGTTACTATGCTGCGTTCCTTTCGTTGTAGCCATCGTTATTTAATATTAAATTATTGCTCTTAACATTAATCCCTTTGATGTTTCTTTGGTTTTCTGCTAAGATACTTTGCAGGAAAAAAAAATAGTTCCGTTATATTTGCGTAATATATATTTCCTTTATAAAGGTAATGAAAATTTCTGTAAATTGATTTAATGCTAATTTCTTTACATTTCTTGTGTACATTTGATTATGCAAGAGAAGAGACTGTACAGGAATTCGCTATATTTTCGGTTCATTTCGTTCTTTCCCTGTAGCATATTTCATTATATTTCTCCAAATGTGTATATCTGCTGTAGTTTTGCTTTTAGGCTTAAGCCTTGTTATCCGCTGATGAAGGCAATACATCACTCACAACCTAGAAACACCAGCTTGTGTCCGGAATCACAATGTATCTTTTTTTTTTTTTTTTCCAAGTTTTGTTTTTACTCTATCAGCTGGTTTGTTTTTCTTTAACCTTATTCGCCAGTAGTTGCTTTAAACAACGATAGATCCCTTTACTGCTCACCTTTCTTCTCCTCTGATATCATATTGTTCTGCTGGAAAACAGCAAGTTTCTTGTAGGCTGCGAATAAAAAGCTTTTGTAGGTGTTGCAAAACCAGCTATAAGTCTGTACTTCTAAAGGTTTACGGTAATTTTATTTTTATCTCTTTTATCTTACTTTTTTCTGTCTTTTTTTCGACTGTCATCATGGTGAGTCAGCGCCTTGAGAAGTTTAATCGAACAAATCGACTCTCGTGTTAATTTTTGTTAAAGGTTAGATCTTATTCCATCGGTCTCTTTTGCCGAGCTGCTAGATTACTGAGACGTAGATAAAAGGACATCGGTTGTCAAGCGGTGAGGAGTACAAACACAAAGACATACATATACACATACAGACATACAAGCGGGGAGATAGACAGACAGACACACAGATACACAGATAGATAGATAGATAGATAGATAGATAGATAGATAGATAGATAGATAGATAGATAGATAGATAGATAAATGGGTTCGAGGAGTTTTCACACAGATTCCGTCCACTAAATTCAAGTGAAAAGGTTGACTCGGGACTATAATAGAAGACTCTTGTCTATACTGATGAGCAATGCGACTGAACCCGAAACTTCGTGATTGCAAAGCAACCTTTTTATCCACACAGCTGTGCCTGATAGATTTCTTACCATTATTATGGTACATTTATGCGATTTTGTTAATGTGTATGTTGTAAGAGACTGAATGCATACGAATGTGTGTGTGTGTATGTTCTTTATCGATTGAGTGTCTCAACGAAAATTTTTATTCTCATACATATTTTTTCTCTTCACTTTTCAACAGGCAAATGTTATATTTTTTATCAGCATCCTCTGGATTCTGATAACGAAACTGCGAATGACAAATACACCTGAAGCAACAGATTACAGGTAAGAAATATTTCAAAAAGCCAAAAGAATTTACAGTAATTTATGCATTTATGTATTTTTGTCATACGACTTGATTTTGTTCAAACTGTTGTTAAATGATTTCTCTCAACAAGAACAAATAAGATTGAGAAATGTCACGTCAATGAATGTATGCATCCATCAAATTCTCTTTCTCTCAGACAAAATAAAAACCAGGCTTACAAAAACAAAATATACTGGAATCAATTCATTCAACTAAAAAGTTCGCCAAGGCGGTGGCCCAGCATCGCCGCAGTCTAGTGACTCAAACAAGTAAAATATATTTTTGACGATGCATACAAACACCAGTTTCCTTACTAACAACTGTGATGTGTATTATTATTCACCGGGTTTTCGTCTTCCACTCACCCAGTCTTCACCCTTAATTTCACGAACGATACAATTTCCCTTTCCGCTAATATCTCATTTCACACACAATTAGATCGATAAGTATGCATGGTGTCCAAGGTCAGATTAAACAATGGTCATGTGATTTCCATTATATCAAGTTATGTTATCAACTGGATGATATATTCTACAATGAAATTAGGATGTACGTTCTATTAACCGTATATATATATATATATATATATATATATATATATATATATATATATATATATATATATATATATATATTATATTATATTATATTATATTATATTATATTATGTTATATTATATTATATTTTACTAAAAATCTATTTCGGAGCGGTAATAGATTTTTAATACCCCATTCTACTGAGTAGCTAGCGGATATCTGATTGTATGTGTCTGTGTGTATGTATGTGTGTATGCACATACACGCACACGCATGCACGTACACACACACACACACTCATATATATGTATATACACGTCATTATATAACAAATGGAATTTCAATAACTATATAATCGTTATCAAACTTCACATCTCAGTAAACAAGATATTTTAAAAATGAGTTATTAGAGAGATCGTGTATGCGTGTAATCAGGCAGACATATATATGTACATACATACATACATACGTATATATATATATATATATATATATATATATATATATATATATATATATATATATATATATATACATATATATATATATATATATATATATATATATATATATATATATATATATATACATATATATATATATATATATATATACATATATATATACACATGAATCCATATTTAGATGTATATACATGTATTTATATGTATGTATACATATATATGTATATATATACCCACACACACATATGTTTATATATATAGATTTATATTTGCATACATATATATATATATATATATATATATATATATATATATATATATATATATATATACATATATATATATATACGTGTACATGCCTATAGCTGTATATGTATATATGTATTTATGGATGAATGTATGTATACTTAATACAATTTATGGAAATTGCCGTTGATTATCATTGTTGAAATATGCTACTTTCATCCGTGAGACACTCGGCCTCATTGTATTGCTTATTAAATATAAGCTCCTTCTCTATACGTGGAGGCGATATATACATACATATCAACACACCCACGTACGTACACATATAGATCTCTGTGTGTGTGTATATATATATATAATATATACATATGTATATGTCTATATATACATACACATATGCACACACGCACACACACAGACACGCACACACACAGACACGCAAACACATACACATATATGTAGGTACTTATGTATATGCATGTATATACACTTAAATATATATTTATGTAATATAATATACATACGTACTTCCATACAGGGACGCACACACATATATACGTACATATATATATTGCATGCATATATGTATGTATGTATGTATGTATGTATGTATGTATGCATGTATGTACGTACGTATCAGGTTATGCACGTTCTCTTCTCGGAAATATAATACAATTCATACAAAAATGAATGAAATCACTTGAAACATACTCCACGTACTTTCTAACTGTATCAAAACGAATACTATGATCTCAGACATTACAAGCAGAAATTCTCTCTCTCTCTCTCTCTCTCTCTCTCTCTCTCTCTCTCTCTCTCTCTCTCTCTCTCTCTTTCTCTCTCAAAATAGAAGAAAAAAAGCATGACTTAAAATAAATATCTTCTGATATCTACCATATCTGCTTTCTTATGTATGGTAAATATCTTCATAGTTTCCATGATTTACTTTCTCATCACATCAGTCGAACTACCTGTGACAGATTTGATTACTCAACCGTTTCTATGTCGCGTTTGCAACAAATAGTCTTTTACACAATCATCGATTGAACGATACAGAAGACGAATCCGTCGTGAAATTGCTTCATCGAAAACAACTGTCATTAATTGGCTAA
Organism: Octopus bimaculoides; assembly: GCF_046866305.1. Taxonomy (NCBI): domain Eukaryota; kingdom Metazoa; phylum Mollusca; class Cephalopoda; order Octopoda; family Octopodidae; genus Octopus; species Octopus bimaculoides. Next base: position 6,436,774 of record NC_142945.1, on the reverse strand, counting down.
TTTAAGACATGCAAATGGTTATTCTTGTTTGTTTCTATGTTACTTATTCTATAACGTGGAGGCGCAGTGGCCCAGTGGTTAGGGCAGCGGACTCGCGGTCATAGGATCGCAGTTTCTATTCCCAGACCGGTCGTTGTGAGTGTTTATTGAGCGAAAACACCTAAAGCTCCACGAGACTCCGGCAGGGGATGGTGGCGAACCCTGCTGTACTCTTTCACCACAACTTTCTCTCACTCTTACTTCCTGTTTCTGTTGTGCCTGTAATTCAAAGGGTCAGCCATGTCACACTGTGTCACGCTGATTATCCCCGAGAACTACGTTAAGGGTACACGTGTCTGTGGAGTGCTCAGCCACTTGCACATTAATTTCACGAGCAGGCTGTTCCGTTGATCGGATCAACTGGAACCCTCGACGTCGTAAGCGACGGAAAGCCAACAACATACTTATTCTATAACATCGGTTGTCAAGCGATGGTGGGGGCACAAGCACACACACAAAAGATATATATATATATATATATATATATATATATATATATGACGGCCTTCTTTCATTTTCCGTTTACCAAATTCACTCACAAGGCTTCGGTTGGTTCGAGGCTATAGTAGAAGACACTGGCCCAAGGTGTCACGCAGTGGGACTGAACTCGGAACCATGTGGTTGGGAAGTAAGCTTCTTTCCACACAGCCACCCCAAAAAACCTATATATATAGGCGCAGGATTTGTATATGTATATACATACATACATATATATATATATATATATATATATATATATATATAGATAGATAGATAGATAGATAGATAGATAGATAGATAGATAGATAGATAGATAGATATATTGCATTGTTATACCTTCCTAAACTTTTTATTCTTTACAAACAATACACAATGCTTCAAGCGAACTACAATACTCTCCTATATATATATATATATATATATTCACACATGTGTGTGTGACTCTGTGTGTGTGTGTGAGTTTGTGAGTGAGTATTTAATGAGAGCACGGGGGAATTATACGTACATATGTGTTACTGACTATTTGTATTTCACTATGTAACCTTTTATTTTCGCATACCGTTCATTACAGAAAAGCTGTGAAAGCAGCCATTGTTCTCCTGCCACTCCTTGGGATTACCTATGTTATCTTTATAATGCAGCCAGACGACAGTACACCGTATGGAGCGGCTTTCATATACATTGACACAGTTCTGCAATCGTTCCAGGTATCATGTCCTAATTTTTCCTGCATGACATTTCCAGCTGAGTAACGCAAATTTATTATGATGACAACACAATCTTTAAGCAGAAACAGGAATGTAGTTTCCTCCTGGCGGAAATCACCAAACATGCTATAATCCATTAAATTTACGTCATCTATCTATTATATCGATGTCGTTGCAGTTTTTGAAAAGTCGTTCGTGTTCAAACATTTTGGGGAGCATATATATATATATATATATATATATATATATATATATATATATATATATACGCACATATATTTATACATACATGCATACACATACGTACTTACACACACACACACATACGCACACACACATACACGCGCGCTCACACACATTCACACACAAATGTACATCTATGTATGTATATTTGCTACCAAACTTTCTTGTATTCCCAAACTACTGTAGTTTAACAGTAGCTTGGTAGTTTGATATAGCTATGTACGTGTATGGAAATATGTACACATGTATGTTTGTATGTATGTATATGCATATATATATATATATATATATATATATATATATATATATATATATATATATATATATATATGCTTGTATATATATATATATATATATATATATATATATATATATATATATATATAAGGTTTCTCACATGAAATGTCGCATTTGAAAAAGGAAACGTTAAAATTACTTTTTTATGTTTTAGAATATTTATTTATTGAATCAAAATATGATCCTTGTTCATTTATGACCTTTATCCAACGATTCTCTAAGGCATAGATTCCATCTTCAAAGAATTTGTCATCTTTTACACAGATAAACTGTTCAAATGCCTCAATTACCTCTTCTTTATATAAGAATGTTTTATTGCGTAGAGCAAGCTCGAAGTGTTTAAATATGTGATAATCAGTAGAAGAGATATCAGGAGAATAAGGAGGATGTGCCAAAATTTCATAATTCAGGCTTTGCAACTTGTGGACCGTAGCTTGAGAAGTGTATGGCTGTACATTATCATGAAGCAAAATTGGGCCATCTCTATTCACTAATCTGAGTTGCTTCCTTTTAAATTTTTCATGCATACAATTAGTTTCTTGATTTTGCTGTTACAGTTTTTCCTTGTTGCAAAACTGAATAAAGAATAACTCCCTTTATTGACCACCATACAGTGACCATCAAAGTTTTAGGGTGCAATGGTGGTTTGGGGTAGTGAAGAGAAGTTTTCAACGTACCGAAATAGGCACATTGTCTTCAGTTCAGTCATTCGTATTTTAAATTTTTAGCAAAAGCATCTTATACATTCACTTTATTCATATATTTATTTTTTCTGTTTGATATTTTCAACAGGGACTCCTGGTCGCATTATTTTACTGCTTTCTGAACGGTGAGGTAAGTATAACTTCTAAAATATTGGCAAGGCTGGTGATGATTACGCTAATAGTTGGTATATTAATGTTAAGTCACATGATTGACTGAATCATAATGGAACCATTGACGACATGGTATGCATGTATATATGTATGTATGCACACACACATATATATGCATACATACACACACACATATATATATTCAAGTAAATGTTATAAACCTCATTAAGGGACAATGGCTAGTTACCAATCAATAGAAAGTTCCACTATAAGGTAACCATATACACACACATTCACGTGTATGTATATGTATATCTATGTGTATGTGTACATGACGATATCTTCTTTCCTTTGTACTGAGCGGTGAAAATATCCAAATTAGTTTTTGGGGTGAAATTTGCGTGTGAATAAATGAATGTATGAACAATTGAACAGATGAACGTGCAACATATTTTAAGTGTTTTTTCTTGCCAACCAATCAAATATAATTGTTTAATCATAATTACATAGAATTACGAAATATTGTTTCTTATATTTTTCACGCTACTTCCTTTTCGACATTTTACAAATTATCAAAATGATACGCAGAGTAACGATTTAAGAAATCTTATATTTTAATAAAACATTCATTTGCGTGCATGCGTGTGTATATGTGTGTGCGTGTGTATGCATGTGTGTCTGGGGAGGGACGGCTTTATCTCACCACGGTTCCATGAAAGAAGGAACATTTCAGACGAAGATTTAATCGTTCATATTGTAGTGGTTAGAATTATAGTTTTTGATGTTTTCTTCCTCTTAAGATGTTTACGATTACAATGTCTAGTTTTGCTACGCAGCCTTAGATTATTTTTACGGTATTTCTATTGAATAATACGGTCGGCAATAAAGTACATCTTCATTAGCGTTCGAAA
>NC_142945.1:6428282-6430782 GCF_046866305.1 Octopus bimaculoides | reverse complement strand
TGTATATATATATATATATGATCGTACATATATATATATATATATATATATATATATATATATATATATATATATATATATATATATATATGAGAGAGAGAGAAAGTATACGGAGAGGCATTGGTGAGAACACGTCTTCCATCTTTATGATCTCATATATACTTCATGTAGAATAGTTGCAGTGATTGCCGCTTATTATTCTGTAAGCTGATCATGTAGGTGGCATTTATCATCCACACACATTATTACATTTTCTAAAAAAAATTCTACTGCTTTGAGGTAAATGATTCACAAAGATATAACAATAAATATTTTGACAAAGAACATTTCTGTACGAAATATATGAGACTACGTAACTAGATGTCCATTATAGATTTGTATTTCAAACAGTTATAACCAAAATGCTTTTCCCCGCACCGTGTTAGGAATATTCTATCCCTGACGTTGGTGCGCTACGAATTTACCTGATCAAATTCTTGATATTTTACAGAGTGAGAGAAAGTTGTGGTGAAAGAGTACAGCAGGGTTCGCCACCATCCCCTGTCGGAGCCTCGTGGAGCTTTAGGTGTTTTCGCTCAATAAACACACACAACGCCCGGTCTGGGAATCGAAACCGCGATCCTCCGACCGCGAGTCCGCTGCCCTAACCCCAGGGCCATTGCACTTGTGACGCAGGATAAGATTATCCCTATTATTAAATTTAGTATTTCTTTTATACATTAATATCTTCACGTCTACCATACACGTAGCGAAACATGAATCAATAGTGAGTATTATTTATTAAGTATTATGTAAATAAGAAATTTATGAACTTCTCTGTAATATTTTGTTCAACTGACTGGACTAAGATAAATAAAGTTAATTAATTAAATTTTTAGTCGGAATAATGCATTATTAAAAGGTTTTCTCATATTGACATTAAAATACGATATATCTGTTTTGTAGAAAGTATATTGGATCCAATCCCGTATGGACATCTATTAATGGCGATATATGGAGATAATCAGACGAAATATAATGTTTATTTATTTATGATTCTTTGAGTTCTTAATTCAAATCCCGCCAGTATTAACTTTAACATTAATTGAGCCGAGGTCAACATGATGATTACTAGTCAAGTAGCGCTGCTTTATTATATCATTCCTACAAAATTTGTATATTTGTGGCTGTCTGAAATACTCATCAATAATATCATTTTATTACGTGCTTTTATTGCACAATCGAATACAGTTCTGTGTGCCATCGCTAACTACACAGTTTGTTCGGTTAATCTATTGGGTCGCGCTTGATAAATTCGTTAGGTTTTGTTTCCTGTTTGGCCCTGAATTGTCTTACGTTTGAAAAGAAATAAAACTTATTCAAATTTCCAGAACGATAAACAAGAGTTGTGGAGGAGGAGGAATTAAGCAGCAAAAGAAAAAAAAAATAGAAAACCTCAACATAAAACACCAGGACGAAGATATTTTTCGTATTCAAATAACATTGAAAGCAATTAAATTACGTAGAAAAACAATGAATTTATTCGACAACCCAATGTGTTCAATTCCCCGTAGCTTCAATGTTTTGAGTACACTAATATACGTGCAGTGCCTAGTGCTTGCTATTTGCTCTAACAGAAGATTTCGTAATATATATGCTGTATTGGTAGCGTGCTCAAAGTTTACAACCATAATAATTTTATTTGCGTTGTTACATTTTTATTGCCCTTCTTTATATTTTAATCTTGTATTCTTTCTTAGAATAGCTTTTCTTCGTCTGATATTATTAATTGATTTTAAATTAGCAATTTATGGGAACCAAAGTTTACTTTTTAGACCGACGTTGTAATCTCTTCACGATTGACTTTTCGCTGATAGAATTTTTGTGTAGAATGTTGCTGCCAAACACGCATCTAGTATAGAAACAAAATTCTCACTGTATCCATTTATACGTTTTCTGGTTTAAGTCTCTTGAGAAGAGAAGTCTGCCACTTTACAGCGAGGTCTGAGTGCTTTTACGTGGCACCGCACGGTAGCATAGTATCAACGGCTGGATTTTTATATTTTTATGATTCTATAGACCTTGGTGCAAGTTGGCTGGGAACCTGGGGCCCACTAAAATTGTTTCCAATTGGGCACCGCAGCTCCTAAGGCCGGCCCTGCTTGTAGCCGTATATAGTACTTATTCATCTACCTTTAGAAAAGTTTCTTAACAAGAGAGAAAATAGTCCACAGTTTAAATAACATATTTGTTATATCTCTAACTTCTTTCAGTCGTTAGACTACGGCCATTCTGGTGCACCACCTTGAGGAGTTTTTTGGTCGAACAATTCGACCACAGTACAAATTTACAAATTATTTTTTGTGTAAAGCCTGGTACTTATTCTTTCTGCCTCTTTTGTCGAACAACTAGGTTACGGCCACGTAATCACACCAACACCAGTTGTCAAGTGGTGATGGAGGACAAACACAAATACACACACACACACACACACACACACACGCACACACACACACACACA
>NC_142945.1:6420782-6423282 GCF_046866305.1 Octopus bimaculoides | reverse complement strand
CATCAAACAGACATGAAAGTGGTATTTATTCAATGGGAATTGTTCCTAAACATTTGCTGCAGCTGTCGGTTATTGCAAACGGAATTTCAAATGTAAGTTTGAAGTAAAAAAATGTTTTAGGTTTATAAATCTTCAATTCTCTCAAAATAGCCGACAAATTCGGTTTTAAAATTTAAATTCGAGGAGAATAGAGTTTCGTACAACGTCTACAAAAATGGTTTTACGGATATACTATACGATAAGAGTAATAGCGCGTTGAATGTGTTTGGGTGTTATATATATATATATGTATATATGTGTGTATGAGGGGTGTTTTCGTGTGTCCCTGTGTGTGTATTTGTATATATGACCGTGTAAAATATGCAATGAATGTAGATAAATATTTAAAGCACGTATTAGCGTGGTCGTATTAAATATGTCATAATAATGCGAAGCAATGAACAGCGAGCGTGTGATTTTTTGGTCGACAATTTAATTATTATTTCTTTTTAATATTTGTGATTTGATATAACTGTTAATTTTACGAATACTGATTATTTTTCCCTAAGGTAATCTGGAAATTTTATCAGAAATAAATTAAGTTTATCAACAAAATTCTTCATCACAAAACTAATGGCTATCGGCAGTGTAGTAACCTTGACACGGGAAAATGTCAATGCACTCGACAGGAACAGAGATAAAAATGTCGATATTGATATTAAATGGTATTTTACTAAACGCTGATAAAACGATTAGATTAGACTCACTGAAAGTACCCAATATTTATGATATCTTAGTCACGCCGCCACCACCACCACCACCACCACCACCACATCTAACAACAACGGCAATGGAAAGTAAATTCTATTTTCATGATCAACAATTCAGTTAGTATAATTGTTGTGTCTTAACGTATTGGTGAGTTATATCTAGGTAAGAACGGCGAAATTGGAGGTGATAAAAGGCATAAATCGTATCCAGCGTAAAGAAATATATATATTGTATAATATATGTGTGAGTATGAGTGAGTATATATATTCTTTTATTCTTTAACTTGTTTCAGTCATTTGACTGCGACCATGCTGGAGTACCGTTTTTAGTCGAACAAATCGACCTCAGGACTTATTTTTTATAAGCCGAGTACTAATTCTATCGGTCACTTTTATATAATATATATATATAAAAGCCTATGGAAAAAAACTATTTCACACCGAGGTTACGAACGGGTTTTTTTACGAAATATTTACCGTATTTTTAAAGCCATTTTCACTTTAAAATGTAGCATCTGATGAGGTGGACGCCTCCTATGAAACTTTAAGTCATCTGGAGCTACGTGAAACTGTTCTTAAAACTCATACCAGTCAAATGGCCCCAGTCAAATGGCTGAAACAAGTAAAAGAATACGTACATACATATATGCATGTGTGAATGTGCGCGCGCACGCCAGGGAATGTATTTATGAATTGGTCGTTTAGAATTTAGAACAGCACATGCGTAGAAATCATTATTTTCGAGAAGATGCGAAAATCAAGTCTCTACCTATAAAAATATTTTAAATTTAAGTCGTTTAAAATTTTTTCTCCTGTCAATCTAAACAAACTGTTTCATTCTTGTGTGTGCATGTGTGTGCGTGTGTATGCGTATGTGTGTATTTGTTTTTGTTTTGTTTTCATTTTTATCATACTCGATACAGTACAGACGAAGCTAGTTGTCAATCATAACATAGGTTTAGGAGGAAGTTTGTCACTGTTTGCTATCAATCATACGCCGCTGCGGCAGCTCAGTAACTTAACATCGAAAGTTTGAATTAAAGAAAAATTACTTTTTGACATGAGTTATATGAAATACGTGACGATAAATCTGTATAAGAATTCTCAAAGAGAGGAAAGCCAGCATTTTACGCCTACTTTAAGAATTTGACAGAACTATAAATTCACACTTACTTAAAAATGACTATATACACACCCTGTATATATATAAATATATATATATATATATATATATATATATATATATATATACGTATGTCTATACATATCTATATACGTATATACATATGTATACATGTCTACATATACATCTACATACGCATATATACATAAGTATATTTATATAAATACACACACACACACACACACACACACATATATATACATATTCGTGGCATATCAACGGAACAGACTGCTCGTGAAATTAACGTGTAAGTGGCTGAGCACTCCACAGACACGTGTACCCTTAATGTATTTCTCGGAGAGATTCAGCGTGACACCGTGTGTGACAAGGCTGGTCCTTTGAAATACAGGTAGAACAGAAACAGGAAGAAAGAGAAAGAAAAAGGTGTGGTGAAAGAGTACAGTAGGATTCACCACCATCCCCTGCCGGAGCCTCGTGGAGCTTTAGGCGTCTTCGCTCAATAAACACTCACAACGCCCGGTCTATGAATCGAAACCGCGATCCCACGACCGCGAGTCCGCTGCCCTAACCCCAGGGCCATTGCGCCTCCACATAGATATATCGTTAG
>NC_142945.1:6395782-6415782 GCF_046866305.1 Octopus bimaculoides | reverse complement strand
CATGTATTTTTCCCGAACTAATGGTAAACAGTTAGCTTACCTAACTTAGAATTAAAATATATATGATTCCACCCTATAAGCTACAATTAATCAACTTGAAGATAACTTTACTTGTTCAATTCTGTCATTGTATTTGATTCTAACATTATTAACTGCTTAAGTAGTCTATAGCAAACACCATTTATTGTTGGTCGTAAGATAAGATATTCTAATACATTGTCGGAAAAATAGGTCATTGGATGTATAGTGCGTTTAATAACGCCTTTATATTCACAGAACGTAATAAAGATGTACATCAAACTTTCGTTTGAAGTAAATAAATCTCCGATTAGGACCATCTTTGAATTATGAGACACTGGAAACAGCTGGACAATAAATGGTAATTCATTCTAAGGTTATTTGTATGAGCTACAGTTTATTCACCCGAGTATAGTGAAATTGTAAGCTATTTATACAAGTCTCTATCATTGTATATTACTTCTTTTGTCCATTTTCATTGTTCGTATATTATTTTTGAATATTTTTTGTTTGTAGTTTTTTTTTTGCTGCTACTACTACTTTCTTGTCTCTTCCTTTCTTGTGCTTTCCTTTTTCTAGTCGCTAGGGGGAAAAAATCTTTTCTCAGACACAGACACAGATCGGAATAAAGAGTTCAATCTTGAAAAATTAGAAAATATATTTTTTGTAATTGGATATAGATACATCTATAACAATGGCTGAAAGTACATTGTTGTTCTTCGTGAAACTTGTTTACTTGAAAGTATTCATTTCAATGATAAATTGCTATTTTAACATATTTAGCAGATAATATCTAGTGAAAATAAGATTGCATTTAGCTCTCAAATTAATAACATATATTGTATTTTCTTCCTTTTATATATACACTTCCATCACACTATTCTTTTCTCTCGTTAAGAATTGAATTTCTTCTAAACACAATTCTTTTAGAATTTCTTTTCTGATCTGTCCGCTTTCTTTTTTCAACTTGCTCAAATCATTATTTTGTTATTTCTTTATATGATTAAATGAAAAAAAATACTGTTACATATTTTTCATTGTAAACTTAAACTTTGTTTTTCTTTTTCAAAGTAAATTCTATATAAATTCTGTTTTTCGTTTTGCTTGCAATTCGCCAAACGCCTTGATATTAATCATCGAATCTTAACAGGTGAACACCTAATAGCAAATGATAAAGATCTTATCCTAACTAATCTCGTAAGTGTTTGCATCACCGGTTTACACAATTCTATTCACACATTCAGCTGATGATTTCCTCGGAGGAAGTATGAACATCTATTTTTGCTCGTCTTGAAATGTGAGTTATTGTTTCAAACAATAATAAGTCTAGTTTCTTCAGGTGTATACAACCTACATTGGTATTTAACATGTATTAAGAGTAAAATCGAGCAGACTGCGATTTTAAGAGATGTTAAGACTGACATTATGATATTAAGATAGCTATAACATTGAGACCACAAAATTTAGTCTTATACATTTAGTCTTATAAAGTTAAGAGGATAACGTTGAGATTGTAACATTTTTCCCATGATATTAAGGCTATTACACTAAGATTGTGCTACTAATTCTTTGACATTTAAACTGTCATTAAAAGCGTGACAGTAAGACTGTAATAACTATAAATAAGATTCTTAGGCTGTCCATCTCTCTCCATCTGTCCCTCTCCAGAAGGTAATAATGCAGGCCTTATTAGATTTATCAGCCTTGGTCGCATTCCGTATCCTTCAGATGCTCTAAACATTACACTAAACGCCCCTGTCAGAAATTAACGTTAATTTTAATGTTAAATACAAACTTTTTGAACGCGAGAACATTTTATAAACAGACACAGGCGTGGCTGTGTGGTTGTCAAGCGTTGCACCACCAACGCTTGACAACCGATGTTGGTGTGTTTACTTCACCGTAACTTCACTGCAGTTCGGCAAAAGAGTCCTGAGGTCGATTTATATATATATATATATATATATAAATAAATAATAAGGGTGAAAAATTGAAAATTAATTTGATTAATATCAATTTAAAGCCAGTGGCCTAGCAAATTGAAAAATCTGAAGATTCAGAAAAATTATATTACATGCGTATAAGAAGGGATGACCACTAAGTGGACATCCATGTTGCTAGAAGTAGACCACCTATGGGCTGACCACTAAGAAAATGTTTTCTTAGTGGTCAGACCATAGGTGGTCTACTTCTAGCAACATGGATGTCCACTTAGTGGTCATTCCTCTTATATGTATATAGACACACACACATGTAACATAGAAGAGACTTACGTCTGAAATATCTTTCATCACTAGTGTTCTGCATTGCGAATGACCTTTGGTTCAACAACACCATTAAAACTATCACCTAAATAAATGATAAATCTTACTAATTAAATGAAAACAAATAGCAAGAAGATTGAACTGTAGCCTGGCTCAATTTTCCAAATCAGCCGTTTTCTAAATGTCAGGAAGAAAAAATGGCGATTCATGTGTCACGTGTTGGCACAATGTCATTGTTTATTATAATATTTCGTGCTGATGTCGGGTTTATCTAAGAAAAATCTCAGCTCAAGTGTTACTGTCGTGTTGATGTCGATTTAGAGTGTTGTGAGTAACGTAAGCAATTACCTGCACACCAATTTCAATTACGTCTGTAGAACAGGATCAGAGAAAGAAAGAGAAAGAAAGAGTGAGAGAGAGAGAGAGAGAGAGAGACAGACAGAGACGAATATAGAGTGAGAGAGACAGAGACAGAGACAAATAGAGAGTGAGAGGGAGTGAGAGAAAGTGAGTGAGTGTGTGACTGACAGAATGAGTGAATGAGTGAGTGAGTGAGTGATAGAGGCACTCTAAAGGAGAGAAGCAGTGAGAAGGGACAGATACGGACGTTTAAGTAGGCATTGAAAGCTAACTGGAAAATTCACTTTTAGTAGTAGTAGTAGTAGTAGTAGTAGTAGTAGTAGTAGTAGTAGTAGTAGTAGTAGTATAATGTCATTTAAAACCCGAGCAACGCCGGGTGTATCTGTTTGTTAAAAATAAGAACCATAGCAGCAACAACAGTAACAGCGGCGAACAACAATAGCAATAATAATGACGATGATGATGATGATGATGATGACGACGACGACGACGACGACGACGACGACGACGACGACGACGACGATGGCGACGGCGACGACGACGGCGACGACGACGGCGACGACGACGACGGCGACGACGACGACGGCGACGACGACGGCGACGACGACGGCGACGACGACGGCGACGACGACGGCGACGACGACGGCGACGACGACGGCGACGACGACGGCGACGACGACGGCGACGACGACGGCGACGACGACGGCGACGACGACGGCGACGATGATGATGATGATGATGATGATAATTATGAAAGATTTATCGACTTTGAATGAGAAGCTAAGAAGAGAAGAGTGGAGAGAGAGAGAGAGAGAGAGAGAGAGAGAGAGAGAGAGAGAGAGTGAGAGAGAGAGAGAGAAAGAGAGAGAAGAATTTGGCAAAGAAAAAGCATGATTGATAAAGGAAGACAATAAGAACTTTGAATAATAATAATAATAATAATAATAAAATAATAATAATAATAATAATAATAATAATAATAATAATAATAATAATAATAATAATAATAATAAAAATAATGATAATAAAAATAATAATATGATTCTTTTTTTGTCTTTCATCAGAAACTATCTCTGCGTTAAAATGTAGCAGAAACATATCGAAATACGTTAACTGAAATGAAATGTCTGCAAAAAGTGCGTAATAGAAAAAAAATGTTATCGATTAATATCTGAAAATATCAATTTAACAAACTTGGAATTCTATTTTACCGCGTGAAAAAGAAATGAGTCTATGTCAACTGAATGAATATGTGTTGCGTTTCACCGTGTTTTGCAAACTATTTTTTGATATTTTCCCCCGTTTTTTTTTATCAACTGGGATTTCCTATTCTCTAGAAAACTTGACCTGGACACATTCCGTTTCATTTCTGTAGGCGAAGGTATGGAGCTGAACCCGGAACCATGTGTTTGGGAGAGCAAGCTTCCTACCACGCTGCGTTCATATCACCTAATCCATTACAGTTCTACTTGCAGAATGGAAGCAGTAACTATTAAACAATCATTATTTCAAACAACTTGCAATACTTCGACATTTAAAATGCATTTTATTAAGACGTTTTATTATCAAACACATGCTGTGTCCTTTCGGGCAATGAATACAAAGGCGATAAACATTACGTCATGATATTTGGCAAGATTAAAAATTCGAGTTTGAAGTTCAGGAATATGGAAGAAGGCGCCCAGAATATACATATCTAATATATTTTTATGGTCTTTGATAGTCCTGCGTAGCATCATTTCATTCTTTCTAAATATCATCCGCATCAAGAGAAACCGAGATTATAAATCAAACATTTTATGAGGAGAGACATTTCTCGGAGAAAATAATTACATTTTTTTTTCTTTTCTTTATAACAACTCTTCATGCATATGACTTAGCTGGTATTTATATTTTCTTTCTTCTCATATTAATCTTAATATTATATATATTTCATATGTCCTTCTACTTTTTGCGACCTAATATATTATATTATATATTACTTATCTTCAAACCGACGAGCAAAAGATGGAGAATACTGACAGAATTCATTAAAATATTAATAGAAAAAAATATAACAAAATTAAGAAATCATTATTGCCATCATCATCATGGTAGTCGTCGTCGTCGTCGTCGACGTCGTCGTCGTCACCATCATCATCATCATCTGAACTGGCAGAATCGTTAGCGAAAAGTTTAGCGGCATTTCAACAGTCTTTACGTTCTGAGTTCAAATGCGGCTGAGATCGACGTTGCCTCTCGCGCTTTCGAAGTCGATAAAATAAATACCAGCTGAGTAATGGGGTCGATGTGTAAAAATTTGAGATCATCATCCTTATTATCTGCGAAAATTGTAAGAGTGGGCGGTACCTCTCTAGGTGCAGCCCTGTGAGTCGGTGAAGGGAAATTTGGGAGGGTGCTTGCACTTCGCTTTCAAGGAGATCTTGGACATTGGGATTCCTCGATTATCCTTAAAGGCCATATTACATCAGGAGGACTACAATCTCCTTTCTTTTTTAACCTTTGTATACTGTGTATATTTTCCTTCCTTTTATTGTATATCGTGTATATTTACTCATTTTTCTTTTTGTTATTTATTTATCCATTCATTTTATCATTTCATTTATAATTAAACCCCCATATTTTGTACCTGTCTTTGTATTTTCCTCTCATCCTTCACCTTGCTGGCAAATAAATGAAGTCGTCATTATTATTATTATTATTATTATTATTATTATTATTATTATTATTATTACTATTATTATTATTATTATTATTATTATTATTATTATTATTATTATTATTATTATTATTATTACTAGAGACCATTTTAATGCTATACGTTATTTTGATTTCATTTCATCTTTGAAGTTTTTTTTTAGTTTCTTTGCTTCTTGCTATTGCTGTTGTAGATGTTTCTATCATTAGCGTTAATGTTACGAGACATCAGTATAAATTACTAAGGATTCGAGGCGGCTTTGATTACTTCTAATTTATTATGCCTTGTCTTTGCTCAAGAGACATCTTGCAGACATATGTACATCTGTATGTGTGTGTGTGTGTGTGAAAGAGAGTAAAATCATAAGAATATATATGTATTTATCATATTTACATATTTGTTTATTCATTTCTTTACGCATTCATTCATAATACATTAGTACCTCGGTTTTCGAACAACTCGAATCGCGAATAAATCGTGCCTTATCTCCTGTCTTTCTCATTTTCATTTAATGCAGTAGTGCCTCGGTTTACGAGCGCCTCTGATCACGAATAAATCGTACTTTATCTATCTATATATATATACATATACATATATATATATATATATGTAGAGAGAGAGAGCAGGATTTATTCGCGATCAGAATTGTTCGAAAACCGATGTACTACCACATTATATGGAATTATTCCAGCCACTACTACGTATTTTTCAATAGAAATCAATAAGAAAATCATTCATCACGACGGCCACGATGGCTAGCAATTTAGGTGAAGGTTCTAAGTCGATCACATCGACCCCAGTGCGTAACTGGTACTTATTTCATTGACCCTGAAATGATGAAAGGCAAAGTCGACCTCGACGGAATTTGAACTCAGAACTTAAAGATTCGCTATTGTTGTATATTAAGAATTAATTAAGTGTTCAATAATATATTTACCCTAGAAACTGCAATATTACTGACTGAAGAATTTTATAACTCTTTTTTTACCTACCTCAGAAATAAATAGTTTCGAATTGTAAATTGACACGAAATAGGTTTATAACAGTATTAACTCTCTTACTGACTGAAAGCTTTCTGAAATGTGTCACTGTTTTGTTTTAACTTTTTCCTGTCAAATTCCAATCTCCCTGTCTCAATCTTTTTCCTTTTAATTAAACTGTCTATTGTTGTAATTGAGAATGAAGTATTTACGGCCATTTTTTCTTGGTGACGTGTGAGGAAAATATAAACTTTCACAAACCATATTTTCCATTTCATTGCATATATGAACTCCATGAGTAAATTAAATGTATTCAATGTATTTTGGTTTCTCTCTTTATATATATATATTACTTGAAAATCACCGCCCGTGTATTTATAAGGGAAATCGGTAAATTATGACGTCATAGTAGAAATGTATCGAAATTTTCAAACGAAATTTAGAGCAAATGAAATGTCTCAAGAATATTACTTCCCTTTGGTTTTCTGTGTTGAAATTTATGACTGATACGACGTCATAATAGAACATTTTTCAACTTCTATAATTTATGTTTCATGAAATCATTGAACTAGCGTGTGGCAGACAGACGGACGCGCGGACGGACAGAGAACTACGTTTTATATTAATATAGATAAAATTCGCTTGCTATGCTGTGCTGGGAAACATTTATAGAATTGATTTACTTCCTGCAAAAGGTTGCATGAATGGGTCTAATGACAACTAATCAACGAACTTTAACCAGTCCTCTAGTATAATATAAAACTTCGTTTAACTTTAATCCTTAGTTACTGTTACTTAATTTATCGACCCCGAAAGGATAAAAGGTGAAGTCGACCTCGACGGAATTCGAACTCAGAATGTAGCAACAGACGAAATACCGCTAAGCATTTCTACCAGCTCACCGCCTTATTTTTACCGTTACCTTATACTACGAGTTATAGTACCATGAATACGGTCTTTACTGCTAAAAAAACGCGAACGTTACAAAGTTGCACTCAACTTTGCCAGACATTTTCGGTTTTTTTTTAACATCTACTTCTGAAGTTGGTTGAGTGGAATTCTCTTTCAAATTAAAACTTCGGATATTTTAATTTATATTTTAGACGTGGATTTTATTTTGAAATTATTTTTCTCTTAGTTAAAAAAAAAACGTTGAATATTGGTAGAAATTGTAGGCATTTTATTTTTTTTTTATTTTTAGCAAATACTAGACACAGGTTAAAATTATAGATAATTTAATCGACTGTTTTTTCGTCTTCAGATTAAGCTAAGTTCTGAAAGTATATACTCATATACATACGCATTTGTGAACATATGTGCTAACTCACATGCTTGCATACACGAGTCGTGTAATTATGTCCATTATATATATAAATATACACATACATACATACATACATACATATATAATACATACATACTCACAAACACACACGTACACACACACATATGCACACATACATACATATACACACAGACACACACACACACACACAATTGTATGATGTAGGTACTGAAACAATTTATGTACTGAATTCGCCCGAACATGGTATGTGGAATCAATAAAAAAAAATCTCATGCCTCCGATAATAGCAGCACTGTGGTTGATTGGCTAAAGAGTTCACGTTGCGGTTGCGAGTTCTCGGGTTCGATCCTACTGAGTGACAACCTTAGCAAATCAACTTCTATAAAGTCAGATCAATCCATACTTTATGTGTGGAATTGATCAGACAGAAGCAGTATAGAAGAACTTATAGTGGATTTCAGTTCCAATTTAAAAGGTGCCACCTTGTTGCAAGCTATATCACGCTGATTCTGCTTGAAAATTGTAATTGAAAGAAGTCCGTCGTATATATGCTTGTGTATGTGTCTTTGTGCCTGATTTTGTTCTCCACTACCGATTGTCAACCGTTGTTGGTGTGTTTATGAGCCTGTAATGTAGCGGTTCAGCAAAAGAGCCCGATAGAATAAGTATGAGACAACAAAAAAAAATTAAACATTGCTGTCAATTCATTGGACTAGAAATTTCTGAAAGCGGCGCCCCACCATGGTCGCAGTCTATTGACTGAAAGAATTAAACGATAAAGGTTATATACATACGTACACACACACGTACACACGCACGTACATAAGAAACGGTAAGAATGGTTGCTCTATAATTATGTTTGTGTGTTTATGGCAACTTATATAGAAAAATAATTTTGCATTGAACTGAATAATTACTGAATACTTTTATTAGAGTACAAGGAAAAGAGATACTAGCTTCAAAGTTTCGGCTTGCCCGTCGTCATCTTAACAATTTCCCTCGTGTTATATACTTGTATGCTTTTGTTCACACGTATTTTTATTTTATTTTTTTTTTCTTCTCTTTCTTCAGGTTCGACAAACTCTCCGCATGAAGTTGAAATGCTGTCAAAACTCAAACAGCCGAACCACGGCCACGCGCTGTTCGAGAATCTCGTCACTGAGTTTACAAAAACAGGCGATGACCATCAACCTAGCTGTGCAGCAGGAGCTACTGTACGACCAAAAACTCAACGGGACAAAGGAGATGTTTTCCATGTCAGACGATTTCAGCGCGGATAAGCAATTAACGCCGGAAGAAGAAGAAACACGCAATTTCATGGATACTGGTGTTTAGTTTTTCAACGAGGGAAAACGGGACAGAGAAAGAAAATAGAAATGTCTGTCGTGTTGGTTTGTGTCGTTGTTGTTAACGCTGTAATGGCTATGAGTTGTGGTTGTGGTTGTGGGAGTGATTTAAAGAGGAAGAGGGTGAGAAAAAGGAAGAAGAAAATGGTGATGGAAAAAAGAAACGAAGTAAAAAGGAAACAAGATAACGGTGAAGAGAAAATTTTGATATGTGAGAAACATTTTAAAGACAAAAACGCTAAAGTTTGTTTTTTAGATTATAAAAAAGATCAACAACAGAAAAAAAGAAACAGTAACAAAAAAAAAACCCTAAAATAACAACGTGGTCCTGTAGATCTGAGACTAGATTAATTCGGAACAATAAAATGAGACAAATTTGAATAATAATAATAATAATAATAATAATAATAATAATGATAAAAATGATGATGTTGAGGATGATGATGACATAATGTTGTTAAGATGGATTTATGAAAAAAGGGAATACTTGAAACAATTTAAAATTAAAATTTCATCAACAACAATAAAAAAAAAGGGAAATTAAATGTATTATACACAAATAACAAGACTTTGAGAGTAAACAATGATAAACTGGTTGGTTTATATTAAAATACCCGCAGAAGCTGAAGTGAAAGAAACCAAAACAAAACAAAACGAACAAAAAACAATACAAACAACGCAGAACAAGCGAATCCTGTTTATTTGGCTTATTGTGAAATAACGTGACAATATAATTTTGCATTGGCACACTTTTCGTTTTTGGTCTTTGGTTATATGTTTAATATATTATTCCGAGGCAGCCTATTGTTTGTAGGCCGAATCGGTATTGGTTGTTTGCGTATATCTAAATATGTAATATATAAATACGTATGTATCCATGTCTGTGTGTATATATATATATATATATATATATATATATATATATATATATATATATACGTATTAGGTATTTATATACACAAATATACAAATACAGACATGCACACACACACACATATATGTATGCATATATATATATATATATATATATATATATATAT
Organism: Octopus bimaculoides; assembly: GCF_046866305.1. Taxonomy (NCBI): domain Eukaryota; kingdom Metazoa; phylum Mollusca; class Cephalopoda; order Octopoda; family Octopodidae; genus Octopus; species Octopus bimaculoides. Next base: position 6,405,770 of record NC_142945.1, on the reverse strand, counting down.
ATACACAGATACACTCGCACACACACTCCCACACACGTACACATACATACAAGCACATCTGGAAGGCAGAACGAAGCAGGAGAGTTTGTTCATAAGAAAATATTTAGGTCATAAATATTTTTTGATATTTTATAAACAAACACTCTTGTGTTGTTTTTTTTGGTTTTTGTTTTTTTGCTTTCTCTGTGTATTCTGTAAAGTATCCAGCGTTAGCGTCCAACCAAATGAAAATCGTACTGAACACTGTGATATGACTCCACTTCACATTTTCCCTTTCGATGTGCAGGAATACACACGGAATTCTAAATAATGGTTCTTTTCTTTGAAGTTGGAACGCAAATCATTTTCTCTCTCTCTCTCTCTCTCTCTCTTTTTCTCTCTCTCTCACTTTCTGTCTGTCTGTCTGTTTGTCTGTGTCTCTCTCTCACTCTCTGTATATTGTAATTTCTACTGCATCATACTCAGCTGTGCTGGCTGACAGAAGAGATTAGGTACCACAGTATGAAGTCTTTTGACATGGTTTTTCATTCTTCCAACTGAAAGGCTCACCTTTTCACAGGTTGCGCACGTTCTGTTAGGAACAATAACCATATCACAATTTAAAAGGGGTCGATTCCTGTGAGTTTTCTAATGGTTGACTAGGCCCGCATGGCTCAAGCATTTTCTCCCACAAATCACACACATAAAAAGCAACACTTTCTTTTGTTATAAGTTCATTTCTTTCTCCCTTTCTTTCTTTCTTTCTTTCTTTCTCCCTCCCTCCGTTCTTTCTTTCTTTCACCCTCCCTCTCTTTCTTTCTTCCTCTCTTTCTTTCTTTCTTCTTTTCTTTCTTTCTTCGTTTCTTTCTTTCTTCATTTCTTCATTTTTTTCTCGCTTCCTGCCTTCATTTCTTCAATTCTTTCTTTCTTCCTTCCTTCATTTCTTCATCTCTTCCTTCCTTCCTTCCTTTCTTCCTTCATTTCTTTCTTTCTTCCTTCATTGTTTCCTTCTTTCCTTCCTTCCTTCCTTCCTTTCTTTCTTTCTTTTTTTCTGTTCGACTAAAAGCAGTAAGCTAAGAGCACTAGATTCATTGGAAGAAAGCAAGCGAATGTATACGAAAACAATGGACGAAAAAAAAAACCGAAGAAATGGTACACAATTACAAATACAAACAAGCGGACATTAACAACAGGTGTCTTTCGACTAAGGACGAATCAAATTAAGCTGGCGTGTGTGGAAGTAAAGCCTCACGGCAGAGACATAACAGGTGAAAGTCATAGGAAGGAATATAAGAGATGCTACACGGATGGTAGTCGAACCAAGACAGAGAGGTCACGCTTGGTGGAATAATGGTCACATGGAAGGAGAGGAGAGAGGTAGGGGCAGAGAGATTGAAGAATTAGGGAGGAATGAGAAAGAGAGAAAAATACTACTCACACACATATACATACATAGCTACATATATACGTATGTACGTATATAAATGCATTATGCTTTTATATATATATATATCTTACATGGTTAATAGTCATATATATATATGTGTGTGTGTGTGTGTGTGTTAAGGTAAGATCCAAGGGACAAGGTGTAGGAAGTTAGTAAGCCTCAAGCAGTCCGTTGGAGGTAAAAAAAAATTAATTTTCAGGAACGACAGTGGTCTTTTGACGTAGAAGGTTGTGAATTTTTGCCATATATAAATATGTGTGTGTGTGTGTGTGTGTATATATATGTATGTATGTATGTGTATGTATGTATGTATGTATATGTATGTATGAGCTAGGGCATATACAAATGTATACATATGTGGATAAATCGGCATAGAAACATAGAGCAACATATATTTACAAATATGTAACTTTATATATGTGTAAATATATATCTATGTACACACATACACACATACACACAGGCATATAAATGTGTGTATGTTACAGGGAATTTGTAGGTGTGAGTGAATTTGTGTATGTCCGTGTGCATGGGAGACCGGATTAAATGATTATGACACCTCTCTGAAGCAATTTCGCTTACGTAGTCTTTCAAGTGCGTAAACAAAACTCATTTATCTTTTACCGTTCTTTGAATGAGTTGGAAAGAATTTGCATGGCAACATCTGAATGGAACACTGTTGTATATTTAATCGTTTGAAAATTGTTACACACGGCATCACATAAGTTGCATCCTACAGTAGCTGACACCTTCCGATATTACCTATTATATATTTGTAACCTTTATAGCATTGAGGAATAGATAAGTATATTGACATCAAACTATGAACACTGGAAAATGATACGCAGATGTGAAATCTTAAGCAATAACAATATCCAAAAACTGATTGGTATCCGCATTGATGCCAATCTTCTTTAGAAAAATATATATCAAATGACTCGTTGAGGTTCCGAAACTTAATGTAAATGCTTCAAATGTTGAACTATGCACAGGAGAAACATTCCTTTTTAAACAACTATTAACTGAACCAAACTTGATTCTGTATATCTATATAATATGGCGACAATGCTTAAATGAAACCCAGTAAAGAAATACGTTTGGTTATGAGGATGTGAGCAAGCGAGAATGAGTGGCCAAATTAAGTATTATTTTTATCCCATACATTTTAGGTCATTTTTCTATAATTCGTCTTTTTTGTTTTATTTCTCTTTTTGCTGTTTGCTGTTTTTGCGTTCGTGATTTTTCCAAACAGCTTTACTCTACATGCCATTCTGAAATCTCAATGATAGTGCCACGTTATTGCTAGCTATCTAATATTTTCTTTTATCATTGACAATATTTCATCTTTCTGAATATGGCTAGAACATTTAGACCGTTACTATATATATACATATATAACTACATGTATACATACATATACACAAACACACACACATATATACTTATGTATGCATATATACACACACATATATAACTATATACAAGCATACTCGCATACACACACACATAAATATATATGTACATATATACATACGTACATGCACACACACACACACATACACACACACACATACACACATAAACACACACACACATATATATATATATATATACTGTATCTGGCCACTTAGAGTAAAGTACTGAAAGACAAGTTTGAAAGTGAGTAAACTGTTTAATCTATAATCGTTAGTCCGACAAAATATATCTTGTTTCACGTATTCCTTTTGGGAGGCTCAGACTATGGATTAAATATCATACATGTCGCATGACCAAATAGATATTAGTAACTTGAATCTAATTTCCTTTATGCTGATAGATAGATAGATAGATAGATAGATAGATAGATAGATAGATAGATATATAGATAGATAGATAGATAGATAGATAGATAGATAGATAGATAGATAGATAGATAATAGATAGATAGATAGATAGATAGATATAGATATATACATATATAAAATATATATATAGATATATAAATATATTATATCAATATATATATATATATATATATATATATATATATATATATATATATATATATATATATTGTAGTTTCAGCTCAGAGCTGTGGCCATGCTGGGGCAGACAGATAAGACAGAGGAAAGAGAGAGAAAAGGTCAATAGATTTATAGATAGATAGGCAGATATAGTAGTGTGTGTGTGTGTGTGTGTGTTTCAGTATATATAAGTTTGTCTCCATGTATGTATATGTGCGTGTATTACAAGTATTTAAGGTGTATGCATGTCTGTCCGTATTGTAAATGCGTGCCTGTGTGAGTATGTGACCGTCCGTAAGTAATTGTTACTAATACGCATGCGTTGTATCGTTGTGTATATGTTGCGTCTGTGTGCAGATGTGTCGGTATGTATGTGCAAGTGTATGCAACTTGGCAATAAACTTTTACAACCAACTTGACAACCAGACTGTTTCGCCGTTCGTTATGCAAGACATTCTAACTCTAAGACTTTTATGTTGAGTATTTCTTCCTTAAGCGTCAAACTTTAAAAATTTAATGATGGAGACGAAATAAAAATGGCTGATATATTTGGCAAAGTTAAAACGCTGTACATAAAGCAAAAAATAACTATGTAAGAGAATCTGAAGTATTTTGATATTTTTTGTTGTATCGAAAATTATTGCATCAAAAGAGTTCGAGAAAGCGAAAAAAAAGTCTAATGCAGTTCTTTCATCAATTGTAGTAATTTTATGTGCGTATGTATGTATGCATGCATGTATGTATGCATGCATGTATGTATGCATGCATGTATGCATGTATGTATGTATGTATGTGTGTATGTATGTATGTATGTATGTGTCTATGTATGCATGAATTTAGGGTTGCGTCTGTATATGCGTTTTTGTGGGCCCGCACATACAAGCGAAAATACGATAATGAATGCAAACTCTGTCGTTGTCTAACTTTGTTATATGTATATATATATATATATATACATATATATATATATATATATATATATATATATATATATATATATATATATATATATATATATATATATATATATATACAGGGTGCGGTGATTAAACTGTCGTCTAAATTACGTAAAAATCAAAATAACAAAGACTTCTCATTTTAACAGATATATTTACCAAAATTACATAAAAAATATCTTGAAATACTAAAGAGGAAATTTATTCAATAAAATCGCAATTTATTCAAAAAATCAGCACGGCCTCCACACGATTTCAGAATCTCCTGCAAGACTTGTGGACAGTCTCTGTTGGTGAATGCTTACCTTCAGTTTATTTTCGATGTTACAAGGTGTTTTTGTTGGTCTGCCACTCAACTGCACCCCCCACATAATAATCAAGGGGGTTGCAACCTGGGGAGTTAGGTGGCCAGATGTTAGGAATGATGTGGTCGCAGAAATTATCTGACAGCTATGACTAGGTTTTCTGCTTGTGTGGCATGGCGCAGAGTCCAGTTGCCAGACGTAGAGTCTTCCAACAGCCGCCCTCTTGACCCACGGCAGGACTACCTCCTCCAGGCACTTGATGTAGGCCTCCGTGTTGAGTCTTAGACCGTGTGGGAAAATAAATACAGGCATAGCGTCGTCATCACTACTAATCACTCCAAAGAATATGCTGTTGACTGGATGTTTGATTTTTATCACTTTCGGTACATCTCCTCATATATACTCTGAAATGTTCGTATCGGAGCATCCGGCGCGAGTGCAAAGTGGTACAATATGTCGTTTCCAAATTTCTGGCAGAATGAATTGTGTCATAGTGCTGTTTTTCTCATAGACGATGCCCAACTGACCCTACTATATTGTGTAGTCGACAAAACAATGCGCAAACGCGAAATTAATAATATACAATGGCAACAACTTACCCATGCCACCCTCTGTGTGTGTGTGTGTGTGTGTGTGTATATATATGTCCGATGAACGCGAAAGTGAAACTCCGAGTAACAGTTTTTTGTTATATTTCTTCTGCTTTTAAATAAAGCATATTACTCTACCGCTGGTATTTGAGTACTCTTTTTTCCACCTTGTTGCACATTTATGTGCTTACTCCGGTATATATACACATACAAAATGATATGTGTGCATGCATATGTGCATGCATATGTGCATGCATATGTGCATGCATATGTGCATGCATGCGTGCTTACCTGTGTGCAGGTATGTATATATATTTAGTCATTTGATGACACTACAAGCCTAGTCATGTTTCGTTCGACTTTCGAAATCATGAATTACTTAAACGGGTATCTGTTTATATAAATTAGGTCATCCCATAAATAATGCGAATTTTTTATACTTCTTTTATTTTTCAAAATTAAGAAAAAGCAAAGTTCGTTTTCAATCTAAAATATGCTCTCCTTCATTTTCTACAATGCTCTTCCATCTTATCTGGTAGACTTACAAGGCTCTTCCAAAATTCACTTGTCGGTCACGAAAAATACTCATCCAGTATTCTTCTGACCTCGTCTACAGAATTCATATTTTTTTCGTCCAAATGATTTTGAAGACTGCGGAATAAATGATAATCAGATGGGGCAATGTCCGGCGAATATGGTGGGTGGGGCATCATTTCCCATTCAACCTGCTCCAACCTTTGGAATGTCATCTTCGCTGTATGTGGCCGAGAATTATCTTGATGGAAGAACACCTTTTCTCTTGAAACTAAAGATGGTCATTTTTATTCCAGCGCTGACTTAAGCTTCTCAAGCTGCTCGCAGTAGATCTCCTTTGTTATTGTTTGGTTTGCGCTTGACGCTCGCAATGCTATGAAACCTGAGAACCGATAATATATATATACATATATACATATATGTGTGTGTGTGTGTGTGTGTGTGTGTGTGTGTGTGTGTGTGTGTGTGTGTGTGTGTGTGTGTGTATTGTGCGTGTGTGTGTTACATACATGTATATACATATGTATATATATACATATATATATATATATATATATATATATATATATATATATATATATATATATATATATATATATATACTATTATATATCTCTCTCTCTCTCTCTCTCTCTATATATATATATATATATATATATATATATATATATATATATATATACCATTATAAAGTACAGATACATAGTGGTAGTGGAGAGAAAGAGAAAAGCTGCAAAGAGAGGCAAAAAGAAAAGAAACGATAAAGAAAAATAATGCTACTATTTTCAATTACATGAACTATTTATCCAATGAAAACTATTTTGTCTTTTGTATGTATGTATATGGGTATAGGCTACTGAAGTATTGTTAATTTTACGTTCTTTACCGCTGGGAAAACCACGAGAACATAGATCTTCATGATAGTGAAAAACAGAAATGTATTATTCGGTTGGTTAAATGCGAAAATTGCAATGGCGTTTAAGACATATACAAAAAGTACAAAATTATTCTCTAGAAGAGATATTGGCAAAAATCTTTGAAAGGTTGTTGTGTTTATTGAAGAAAATATATATAGAAAGTTATTAGCTGACACTCATCAACATTCATCAAATTGATAGATACGAATAAATAAACTAAAAGCATTTAATCAACACTGTTGATACTACTACTGCTACTACTACTACTACTACTACTACTACTACTACTACTACTACTACTGCTGCTGCTGCTGCTGCTGCTACTGTTGCTACTACTACTACTATTACTACTAGTACTAACGGTTTCAAATTTCAAGGAGATAATCAGTCGATTTTCGTTGACCTCAGAGAAATGAGAGCAAAAGTTGATTTTGTCACAATAACAACAACAACAATAATTAAAAGAACAATAATTTTTCTTTTGTTTTTGTTTTTTTTTACATTTTTTTCCTTTAACTTTTTTTCTATTTTCCGTTTACTTCTGTATTTTTCTCTTTCTCATTTTTCTATCACAAAACTTAACTTTGTTAATGAATAACGTGGTATGTTTATTTTATTGGCCCACCAATCTATACTGAATGTCCTTGTCTTACGCGTCTGGAAGAAACTTGGCAAGAAATAGAAAGTAGCAAGATGGGCAGCATGTGTGTATATATATGTGCGTGTGTGTATATATATATATATATATATATATATATAATGAACTCTATTTTGCTTTAAATTGCTTGCGAATTCTTTATTCAGTACCCGTGTGTGTGTGTGTGTGTGTGTGTGTGTGTGTGTGTGTGTGTGTGTGTGTGTGTGTGTGTGTGTGTTTGTGTGTGTGTGTGTGTGAATATTGTGTAAGCAACCTGATAAACGATCGTCTCACTAAATTTACTTTTCTTTGTGTAGAAAAACCTCATTCATGTTCTGTTGGTATACATACCAGCTTTAAGGTAGTGATATTACTCAACATAAACACACACATACGAACACACATCGATATTGATATTTATTATATACATATTTATTTATTATTATCATTATATATATTACCTATAATTTCATGTATATATGTTATGAATATATACATATATGCATATATATATCTATATGTGTGTGACTATACATATGAACATGCAGATATATATTTACATATGTATGCATACGTATGTATGAAAATACATTGCATTCGAATATGCTGCTTTTATTAAAGATTTCGTATTTCTTTATTTACGTTCTATGTGGAATAAAACCATTGATAAATACATTAACGTTTAAAAGCTGTTTCGGTGTTTAATTCTCTCAATGGATGAGAGTGTTCTTTCATTCTTGACGCGCGTTTTGCAGTAGGCTGTCAAGGATCATAGGAATGTCGCTTCATCAGATAAAATCACCCTCGCCGGATCTAAAATCGGTTATCTGTAAATATCTGGTTAAGCTCATGATAATTTCGCAATGTATTTTACATATCAGTTTGTTGATCTAACATTTAGATTTTAGTGGGTAATTTTTAATTTCGGGCAACAGCAAAGCTTCCGAGTTAAACTTTTCAATGAAATACCATATAGGATTATAATGGCTTCATAAAATACCTTTATCTTACTTCATTATTTATTTCGTGTCTTGCATTTAACGTGTTGTAAGAGCATTTGTTGATGTTAGTATATTTTCATGAATGTTGAGAAGCTATACAAAGTACCACCGAAGTCAATTTACTTTTGATCCTTCCAATATCAATATAAGAAAGTATCAGTCACTCACAGGTGTCACTTCCTCACCTGCCTTTCTCTCTCTCTCTCTCTCTCTCTCTCTCTCTCTCTCTCTGTATATATACATATATATATATATATATATATATATATGTTTGTATGCATGTATGTAAATATGCATGTATGTGCATCTTTTATTTCTCTGTTACACTTTTCTCACATGACCAGCTGATCTCCATTTGGCTATTCTCAGTGAGAAGGAGGATATAAGTGTTTACCAAACCCAGAAAACATACAAGGTTTGTGCCGTAGACTGAATCCTAAGGGTGGGTAGAACTTGCTTGTTATAGAGGCTTCCCAGATGAAACCATAGAAGCAAAGAAAACCTTTGTAGCTATGAGACAGACAGTGATCGTGAACAGACCGTTATTCGGTAGAGTATGGGAACAGCCAAAGAATCAGAATTACGTTGTCCTTAATGCAAATTTGTTATTTGAAAGAGAAGCAAGGGTGAGTCTTCAGAAGTTATAAAACGTACTAAAAATTTATGTTAACGACTACATGCTGTGAGGAAATAAAAGTGGGAGAGAGTGAAACTAGTTTTAGGTAGTCAGGAAGACATTTGCATGCGTTTCAAACTTATTGCACCTCTTCAGTGAAGCAGAGCCTGCTCATAGATGTTAGGAACTTCGAACAATTAAAACTAAAGTAAACTGAAAGTAATGGTACTGGGGATTGTCCAAATGGTGAGCTCTGCGTGAAGAACATATTGTGAAATGTAAGCTCCTACCACAGATTAATACATACATACTTATATACATACATACACGCATAGATACATAAATACATACATGCATACACGTATATATGAATGTATGCTTGTGCACACACACATATATGTGCACAGATAGATAGATAAGTAGACAAATGGATGGATTACTGTCAACTTCTGTACTGGAAAGAACGGTATGCGATTCATGTCATCTGATGAGTAGGCAACCAACCAGGAAACATGTCAAAATAATCTCATAGTCTTAAAGTCGAAAGTCGACAAAGCACATTTAGAGATCAAACTGAAGAAAAATAAGAACGCTATCATTTGATAAGTTGGTGTTGTTGTAGTTGTTGTTGTTGTTGTTGTTGTTGTTGTTGTTGTTGTTGTTGTTGTTGTTGTTGTTGTTGTTGAAGATGAAGATGGTGATGGTTGTCGTTGTATTGATTAAGATGATATTGATTAACGGGAATCAGTTTTGGTGGAATAGAAACATAATCAAGTCTTACTGTCTATTTTTCCACACCTACTCTCTCCATCTTTATACCTGTCTCATACATATCTTTATGTATGTATGTATTTACGTACGTACGTACGAATGTATGTATGCATATGTATGTGTGTGGACATGCATGTAAACGTATAACTATGTATATCTCTATGTATATATATATATATATATATATATATATATATATATATATGGGAGAATATACAAATAATAACAACAG
>NC_142945.1:6378282-6385782 GCF_046866305.1 Octopus bimaculoides | reverse complement strand
TATATATAACATGAGCAAAAGAGAAACTGGAATTTACGAGAATATTTATTAATCACAACGATCGTTTTAACCCATCTTGGCACTTATATCCATACTGTTCATGACATCAGGTAGCCAAAGACAGTTAATGCAGCCTCCATTTCCTTTCTTGTCGTTTCTCTTCCTCTTTCCTCTGTCCTTCAGCTTCAAAATGATGGGCAGGCCATGTAGCAAGAATGAAAGAAACCAGGCTACCGCGTCAAATTTCATATGGTGAACTTTCCACTGGAAGAAGACTCCGTGGCCGTCCCCTCCGTCGATAGAAGGATTAGCTGAAGCAAAGCCTAAAACTGACTGGAATCGGTCCCAAAGCCTGGTACATTGAAGCTCAGGACAGGCACTGCTTGCATCATTCTATCTCCAGTCAGTCATTTCTTCGACTAAAAATCCCTCATTTCTTCGAGTAAAAAAGGCGGTGCTCCAGTGTAGCTGCAGTCAAATGGCTATAGACAGACAGACAGACAGACAGACAGACAGATAGATAGATAGATAGATAGATAGATAGATAGATAGATAGATAGATAGACATACAAACACATGTGTGTATGTATATATATGTTTATCTGTATGTTAGTGTAAGTGTGTTGGACGCTATTTCGCAGATACGGTACACATTCAGTCATAAATTCTTTAGAAAGGCAGCTAAGAAACCAATCTACTAAAACGACGACCTGCACTTTTATGGCACACTGTTCAGGTATTTTATTGCAAAAGTGTTCCATTCATCCATTCATCGCCTAGAAGCCATTCATCTATATAAAACATTTCTACATCAGATCAATATTCAATACTTATTGAAATTCTTATAGATACACTATTGGATGTTTCTTGCGGAAAATTCAATGTTTCTATTGATTTTAAGGTGTAACAGTTATTTTTGAGGACAATGCGTTTCATATTGGGATAAATATTTGGAATATAGTAAAAATTCTGGAACACATCAAACTGTATCACTTATTGTTTGTTAAACATAAAGTTATTCTGATGTATGTATGAATGTATGTATGTATAATATTACTCGATTGTTGAACATTATGCATATACGCATTTATGTCTATGTATTAGATTGATTATCAACTACATGGTTCTGGGTTCAGTCCCACTGCGTGGCACCTTGGGCAAGTGTCTTCTACTATAGTCTCGGGCCGACCAAAGCCTCGTGAATGGATTTGGTAGGTGGAAACTGAAAGAAACCCATTGTATATATATATATATATATGTGTGTGTGTGTGTGTGTGTGTGTGTGTGTGTGTGTGTGTGTCTGTGTTTGTCCCCCCCCCCCATCATCGCATGACAACTGATGTTGGCGTGTTTACGTCCCCGTAAGCTAGCGGTTCAGCAAAAAAATCGATAGAATAAGTAAGTTTATCTTATATATATATATATATATATATATATATATATATATATATATATAAGATATACACACACACGACGAGCCTCCTTCAGCCTCTACCCACCAAATCCACCCACAAGGCTACGGTCGGCTCAAGGCCAAAGCAGAAGACACCCGCCTAAGGCGCCACACAGCGTGACCGAACCCGGAACCATGCGGCTGGGAAGCAAGCTTCCCACCACACAGCCTCGAGACACATGTGTTTCAGAATACACGCATACATACGTATGTGAATGTCTCTGTGTCCATGTCGCGCCTCAGTTTATGCTTAGCAGTGTTATGCCGCGTAAAATTGATTTCAAATTTTGGTACAAGGCCAGTTATTTCGGGAAATTAGGCAGGTAGATTACATCGGCCTTGGTGTTCAAGTGGTACTTATTTTATCGATCTTCGAAAGGATGAGAGCCAAAATCGGCTTCGGTGGAATTTGAACTCAGAACATAAAAACGGACGAACTGTCGCTCAGCATTTTGAATGACGTGCTAACTATTCTGCCAGTTCGCCGTGTCCCATAATATTAAAAGGCAACTTAGCGATTCACTAAACAGTTATTTATAAGTAGAAGAGTGAAGTAAGTACTCGGGGCTATTTGCCTGCATAAAACAATTGCAGACAGTGACTCAGCATTGCCAGAGTCGAATTTACAGGAAAAAAGAACACGAAACTATATTCACTTCAGTTTAAACACAAATTATTCTTGTATATCGAAATTCAAAATGTCTATACAGTGTAGTTGTATTAGTAATTTGTTGAACCACTTAGACGTTCGTTGAAGCTTTGCATGCATCTTTTAAAGGAAGAGACTTTTAAAATCTTTTCTTCTGTTCTGCAAATAAATACTGGACTATGCATAATTCAACATTTTCAAGCGAGTTCTTAAGTACAAATGTGTATCAAAGGTGAGTAAGATGATGTTTTTCAATTTTGCTTTTATCAAATGTTTTCCGTTAATTGAAATTTTGTTTTCTCGTGGTAAGTATTTTTTTGTTTATTTTGCATAGTAAATCGTTTAGAATTTGTTGAGCTGCCAAGGAAATCTCTTGTATATGTTCATGTGTGTATGTCTTTAAGTATTTATGCGTGTATACATTTGTCCGTTTGTGTGTGAACATTAGTGTATATGTAAGTATGTATAAGTATATTTGTATATGTTTATATATATGTAACTATATATATATATATATCTGTCTGTGTGTGCAAGTATGTAGATATATCTGTGTATATACGTACTTGTATGTTTGGATATGTATGAATATATGCTTTTTACTTATATGTATGTATATGGATAGATATATAGATGACACAAAGAGCCGGGGAGCCGTAACTTCATAGCTACTGACAGCCTTTGCTTTGTAAAACTTTAATAAATTTCTAAGCTTGTAATCTACTAAAAATATAAAGTAATCCTTCAGTTTCATTTTAAATCGTTTTTATATATATCTTGACATAAAAACAAAACATTATATACACCCAGTACATTAAGCACAGTATGTTATTCTGATTGGGTGCAGAGTAGATTTAAAGAGTCTCTTAAAATATATCTATAAATATACACAAACGTAACATATGCACCTATATATATATATATATATATATATATATATATGCCTATACAGAAAAAGTTAATGAAAATAACATTACGCAAATCTATGGGGATGTATGGCAGAGAAAGATATTTTGATCTTCGTACTTTGAGAAATATTTCTAATTTATTGCTGCAAGCGTAAGCAAGCAAAATTTTTTGATGCTCTTTGGTGCAATGTGACTCAGATTAATATTCACTTGTCACATCGAATGTTCACTGCTTCGCGAGTGTATATAACTTAGTTCAATTCATATATCTTTAAATTGTTTCTCGATTGAAGAAGCTTATGCTTATCTTTCAAGTATACACGTTCGTTTCCTGTGTGTATAACATATATATTAATATACTTACCTTGGATTGCTTTCAATTTATTTAATCTACATAATATATTACGTTCAATTTCTCTATGGTATTTGTTTCTGGGTTTCGTTGATAGGATTCTACAAAAGAAAATACCTTTACTCTCTCTCTCTCTCTCACACATACACGCACTCATATACACACACACACACACACACAGATATATATATATATATATATATATATATATATATATATATATATATATACATACACAGTATATATGTCTTTACGTTCTTAGTTCAAATTCTGCCGAGGTCGACTTTGCCTTCATCCTTTCGGGGTCGATAAATTAACTACGAGTTGCGTACTGGGGTCGATCTAATCGACTGGCCCCCCTCCCCAAAATTTCCGGCCTTGTGCCTAGAGTACAAAAGACTATATTCCCCTATCAAATTCACACATTTATTGCAGTGGTCCTTCCGTTTTTCTAAGCCCTCTAAAGAATTCGGAAGGTTGGGCCTCCAGCCAGACCTTTCGCGATACTCCTAAAGTCAGAAGCATTTCAGCACTCCCTCGTATATACGTTCAAGTACATTCGGACGTGAGAAAATCTTTCGCTGCAGAAATGATCTCAGGAGAAAATTTTCCTCCTAGACGACGTGTATAGAAACACATTGGGCTGTAAATGGCATCATTAAATCGTAAGATGCATATATTTCTGCGGTGTAAGGTGTCATCAGCTACGAATTTCAAATCTGCCTTTCACAACAGGTCTCCCCATGGCCGAGTGTACTCAGAATTGTTAATAATGAATTTATGTATGTTGTATTCAACGATGTTTCGTGCAACTTTAATGCACATACACACTAACACATTTTCATATGAATAACAGGGAATAATGTTAAAATATCGTCTTTAGAAAACAGAAATAATTATATGATTCAAATCAATGTGAAACTTGACAATGTGCATCTCCTGGTATTTTTAGCGTAATCAAGTACGTGAGTATTAATAGCTAGTGCTAGGCAGTCATCGACAAGGTTGCCAGGCATTGTTCTGTGGTATTTATATTTAACAGCATTCGTGCAAAGAAAAAGACATTTCATAGGAATATACATTTCGGAAACAAATGATGACATTCGGTGATAAACATCCTTCTATTGGCGATATTTATCTCAACTTAATCTCGATGTTTTAGAAACTTTGTATGGATTTTAAAACAACGTCGTTTTACACATAAATCAATAAACTATATTTGTAAACCAGCAAAATTTAAATAATTTAACAGCTTTCTATGTTCTTCTTACATCTTTTCTATATTATTTGCATTAAACTGAAAAGCCAAAACATAATAATAATAATAATAATAATAATAATAATAATAATAATAATAATAATAATAATAATAATAATAATAATAATAATAATAATGATGATGATAATAAAAATAATACGTTCTTTTCAAATCTTATTAGAATCATTAAATCTCTTTTGAAATTGGCTCAAAGTATTTTCTTTAAAAACTTGCAAAATTCTTAATAATTATTATGGTTTGCGTTTGAAGTTTTAAAACTCATCTTATCAGCTTCATCTTTCATATTTCAAAAGATGTGAAATCATGTTTGCAAAGTCGAGTTTTCCACGAAGCGAATTTCAATTTCAAAGAATCTACCTGTTGATGTTTCTATTATTGCCATGTAATACAGTTTCCATTTAATTTATCCTTATCCGCTTAAAATGCTTACCATTGAAAACATTCCTTGCCTTCAAGAAAGATTACAACATTTTTATTATTATTTTCTTTTCATTAATAAAATCTTGGTAACAATTGTCTGAACCTAAGAATTATTGATCCTTTGCTTAATCACTTCACTTCATAATTAGGAAGTAAAAGCTTTACGATGTGCTCAAGATTCTTCTTCGTATTGCTTTTGATCTAATTGGATTTATAATTTCATTATTTACTGACATAACTTCATTAATGTTTAACATATTACCACATAAAGCTTAGTACAGTTCTATATTTAAGAGATGAGGAATTATGTACATTATTTACATTATTTACGTTTGACGGATATTTGTCCTCATTTTGTTTGTTGTTATCACAACATTTCGGCTGATATACTCTCCAGCCTTCATCAAGTGTCTTGGGGAAATTTCGAACCTGGGTTCCGAAACGTTGTGTTAACAAACAAGATGAGGACGAATATCCGTCAAATTTAAATAATGTAAATAATGTAAATAATGCACATAAATCTTGTTGGTGTATTATTAAGCAAAAAAATTCGTAACATTCTTTATATTTTCTACAATAAACAATAAAGTTATTCTGAACCCCAATCTTACCACACCTTACCATCTGTTGTTAAAGACCGGAATTTTGCTTTCTATTTTACCATTGATCAATTATCCGATTTAAGAAGCTTCTAAAATCATATGTATATTAGTATATTGTCTCCAATCTCCCTGTTTTCATGGGATTAGTGGTGGGTAATTTTTCCCAAATAGGCGGCGAGCTGGCAGAAACGTTAGCCCGCCGGGCGAAATGCTTAGCGGTATTTCGTCTGCCGCTACGTTCTGAGTTCAAATTCTGCCAAGGTCTACTTTGTCTTTCATCCTTTCGGGGTCGATTAAATAAGTACCAGTTACGCACTGGGATCTATCTAATCGACTTAATCTCTTTGTCCTTGTTTGTTCCTTCTATGTTTAGCGCCCTGTGAGCAATAAAAAAATAAATAGTGAAATAACGAACAAAAATCAACAAGAAAATATTCATAATTGTAACGTAATATGTGTCATGTGATTCATTAACTTAATTGATAAAAAACCGAGCACATTCTTTTTTAATGTAGTTTGAGGATTCATCAGTTAAGTACATTAGTTGCCATGTTTTCAACTCATCGTGTCATTACTTTGTCTTGATAACTGCCTGTATTTGATGGCACCAATAATAATTCCTCACTTGTTTTAATATTATTTTCAAAGAGAATCGATATTTACTTTGCTAGTTCTTTAACTATCTAACCAGCTGTAATATTTCTAATATTGCTGCAGCGCAATATACGAGAATTAAACTTAATGAAACTACTGTTGCCTGTGTGAATTTTATTAGAAACTTTCTTGAAAATAAATTGCTTAGATAAAAGATTTTAACTGTTTAACTTCGGCAGTTTAATCAAGGATTTGAGAAGAAATTTTCGATCAAAATTTCGATGTAATGATTAAAAATGACGTTTAACATGGCTCCGGTTATATTATGAATTTCTTTTAACATAAACGGATTTATAATTTACCGTTTTACTTCATACAGAAAATGTCATTGAATATTGCCTCGCATTGATAAGGAAAGCGTTGCACGACAAATCAAATCAACACGTTTTCTCTTCTTTATCTTCTAGTATTACACACAGCGGTTAGAGTATTGCACTCGCGATCGCAAGAGCGTGGTTTCGATTCCCGGACTGGGCTTTGCATTGAGTTCTTGGGCAAAACATTTCATTTCACGTTGCTCCACTCCATTCAGCTGTAAATGGCTAACCCTGCGACTGTCAGCAATACACTGACAAAACTCATAAAGATCTTTTTGTATTTATCTACAAATATATTTAAGTATTTCTGTCTATCACACACACACACACACACACACACACACACACACACACACACACACACGTCTGCACACCTGACATTGCTTGAGCCTATACTGGCCGAAACCTATCAAAGTTATTCAAAGTCATATGCATAATATATATATATGTATGCATAATATATATATATATATATATATATATATATATATATATATATATATATATATATATATATATATATATATATATATATATATATATATATATATATGCATAATACACACACACGCATATAGGCGTGTGTGAAAGAGAGCATGCGTGTGCGCAACTGTGTTTGTATCGTGTTGTGTGTACGTGTTATACAAACCATTATGAATGATAGATTCACTAGTCCTTGTTAATGGAAGTTTAAAACATTCGCACGCGTATTTTATGCATGTTCATGTAGGACAACTATGTTGTGTTTTTACAATATCGTCGCATTCATTTTGATATTCTATATAAACGCAGCGTGCAGACATCTGACAAAAACTGCGTTACACACAGGGTACCAACTGAAGATGCATATGCAGTTTACTCTATATCGT
>NC_142945.1:6358282-6375782 GCF_046866305.1 Octopus bimaculoides | reverse complement strand
ATTATAATCGATACTAGAACGATAGCTGACAGATCTAAGGTAGGTGAGTGTGTTATTTTCATATATTATATAACCAAAATTCTAGATGTTTTAATATATTCCTTCCATTACATAATTTTAGCAATTGTGTGGACGTGTTGAGTTGAAAGTTATTAGGTTTTATCTACAGTAAAGTTTCCAGCTTTTTATTTTAGTTACTAAAATTGTTCTGACAAGCATGTCAGCTTGATCTGTGTTATATATTATCATTACTTTTATTTTTTATCTTGCACATGTTTGAGTCATTGGGTTACGGCCATGCTGGGGCACCACCTTGAAGGATACTGCTGAACATGTCAACCTAGTACTTATTAATTTTTTTTTCTCTTTTTTTTTACAATATCTGATACATATACTATCTGGCTGAACCTCTACGTTACGTGAAAAGAAACAAACCAACACGAGTTGTCAAACGGTGAGGCATAAACACACACACATACATACACACACATACATATGTAATTACATACACAGAATACACGAGAAAGACAGTGCATGAGAAACCATAAAACAAGATATACGAATTTGCACGTACATGTACGTACGTACGTATATACATACATACATACATACATACATACATACATACATACCTCCAGCTTCTGTATCAAGGCTATGAATTCATATTCATACCAACAATAACTGGAGCGCTAGGTTTTGTTAGTAAATGTACTGTTATGTGTCTATAAGACTCCAAGTGTGTCTGTAAACGATTTTAGACTATTTTCTTGGAAAAAGTATTCAAATATTCATTGAAAAGCAATATGAATAACATCAATAACTTTTTGAAACACCTATGGAACACACACCGTGAGCTAATTATTTTTTTATTGAACAATAATCAGTCGAAAATATATTAGCTTAGTCGAAGGAAGCCAATATCCATGTAATTCCTAGTTATTTTTTAAACTCAGAATAGGAAATATATTGGTCACTTAGCATTTTCAAAGTCGCAGATGGTCATTGGTAGGTGTGGTTTATAATAAAGCAAAAGATAGGCTCATTACATTATCCTTCGTCGTATAAGATACAGCTTAACAGATATAACAGTACTGTGTGACAGTATGAGACTTAACCAATCTACATAACAGAATTGCTTAGGAAGAATTTTGAGAAATGGTAATACTGAAAGTAGTGTAAAAGTAGGTATTTACTGATATAGGTCGTTCAAATTGCACATGTTGATAGAATAACTCCTTAACCCTTTTTCTATTGTAATTTTTCTTCTTCTTCGGTGCTGGAAAAATAATGGGTTACAAGCAGAGGCAATGAACCGTCATTGAAATCTTGACAAAGAAGGGTTGCGAGTTTTCCGACATCTGCAGAACTCCATAGGTTATTTACGGAGATGATGCCATTCACAAGATCAATAAATGCAAATGGACGATGTTTAAAGAAAGGAAAGCGAGCATTGAGAAGACCACCCCAGCAGTAGGAATTCCATAATCTGTGACCACTAACATAAATTGTCTGCACGCAAACGAATTGGTTAATACGGACAAACTAGCCACAATCCATGAGATTGCAACACAGCTTGGAAATGGATACGTGGCGTTCAATCATATATATAAATATATATATGCATATATACATACATATATGTACATATATATATGTATATACATATGTATATATAAGTACAGGACGTCATAAAACGTAAACAACATGAGCAACTGATGAAGGGTCATTCTCTATGTTACTTTCTTGTTTTCCATTTGTTTCTTTCGTTGTTCGCAAAAAAAATTCGTATTCCATGTTTTCGTATTTCATGTTGTTTACGTTTTATGACGTCCTGTACCCATATATGCATATATATATAAGTATATACATATATGCATGTATATATGAATATATATATATATGCATATATATATATATATATATATATATATATATAGTGTGTGTGTGCGTGTGTGTATGTGTGTGTGTGTGTGTGTGTGTGTGTGTGTGTGTGTGTGTGTAATAAAGATGCATAAAATCAGATCGGGATATAGAAAGAAAGCGTACCGAATAATAAATTTTTTTATTGCTTGGCAATACCATTAGTGCGAAAAAAAATGGAGAATTTTATTAACTTTGCAGTCGTAATTAAGTGATTCTTTCATTAGAGCCATTAACCAAAGGAAGTTGTCTCTCAATCGAAGCTCTTTCAATAATTGCTGAGAAATACTTAGAGAGGCCTCCTAAACGAAATCCACCTTTATTTGCGTCGGAAGAATTTTAAGTACTTTTGTAGCACCTTCCAATTTCATTTACTTTATTTATTGTCATCTACTTAATTTGCCAATACACACATATACACAGAGATGTATTGATGTAATATATATATATATATATATATATATATATATATATATATATATATATATATATATATATTGTGTGTGTGTGTAAACGTATCTATGTAATTTGTATCTAGTGGAAGACATGGGAACGAAAAAATTAAATTAAATATGTCACTTAAAAATATCCCTCTTACCAACAAAACTGAGTGCTTGAAACTCATTATTCGCGCTACAAACGAACTGATTCGACAAATGCGATGAAAAGCCGCCTTCTCTCTCTGCAACCCTATAACTAACTATATCCCCCACTCAAACCGTGCTCTCTAATCATTCTGATCGAATCTTCCGTGTGTTAACAAGTGCCTCCTTACGACGATATAAACTTCATTTAATCAAGCTACCCTTGACCCGAAGAGTAGCCTGGGGTATGCACCTCGCTTGGACATTTGCCACTTCCGAGGTTCCGCTCGCTACGAAACATATATAGCCCGGATTTCATCTACTCCATTCCTTAACTCTTATATTTCTATTCGCATACCTCGCAATTCTGGCTGCCTACCGTGAAACTTAAAATAATTTGTTTTCAGATAATGGTACTTTGATAGGGTAAAAATCCACAACCTTCCACCCCGATAAACCACTATTGTTCCTGAAAATTAAGTTGTTTTTTATATTTTCTACGGATTGCATGAAGCTCACTTTCTTCCTACAGCTCGATCATTCGATCTTACATTTGTATGTGTATATATATATATATATATATATATATATATATATATAATATTAGCTGTGTAACCCATCGTTACTCACTGCCTTGCCTCCCTTCCCCTCCTATCGAAATTATTGGCATTGTGTCTTCTGAGACAGAACCTTTTGTTTAATTTTCCTACTGTACTGTCTACGCAAAATATACACGGTTGTGATCGGACTGTGTTAGCAGGTGTATTAACACAAAAAATCTTATTTTATTCACATTTAACCAAGACGGTCTTCTTAACATAAGAGACTTGTTATAGTCTAAGCAGGTGTGATATACAGACATTTCTAACCTATAAATAATTGTTGAGGGATTTCCAAAGAGATCATCATCTTGGTCGCTTGGGCATTATGATTCCTTCGAGTAAAGTTAAAAGTCTATGACATCCACCGTTTAACATCGAATATAGAAAAAGAAATGAAATGACAACACATTTCAAATAATTCAAAGGAAAAATAAGAAAGAATATTCTATTACAAAACTAAATTTCACTTTTCAGTTACGAAGAGAGATCACCCTCTTGATTGACTGGCTATTATGACTCTTAAACGTCAGGTTAAAAATATATCACAGGCATCGTTTAGTATCGAATATTCATTTTTAAAAAAAATGGAACAACAACACGTTTCAAAGAATTCAATGTGGAAAAAAATAAACAAGACTAGTTTTTGAAAAACAACATTCCACTGAAATATGTCCGAAATATCTAAAGAAAAATACGTCAGTGGAATATTTCTTTGACATATTACAAGTTCAGTAGTTTTGTTATGTTTTACGATTTCTTTAGAACTTCACGCTGTTTTTTTGTTTTTTTTTAATCTCTTTCCATGTGAAAGTAACCTTGCGAACGTAGTTTAAAGACAAGCGTGTTCATAAGACGGAATTGTAATATTTTATGGTTTTGTTTCGCCTGTCTTCTTCAATGTTTTGTTTGGTTACAGTTTTTTTCTCTATTCTCATACGTTGCTTTTTCGTTGTCGTTTTCAAAATGTTTTAAGAGGGAAGATGAGAAATATGAAAATAATATTTCACGTTTTTGTATTAATTTTTTTCTTTTAATCATACGAAATATAAAGAACTGGATTGCTAAAGAAATCTTTCACTTATTCACAATAAATCGATGCTTCTATGTTTAGCTTACATCGGCAGTGCTTTTAAGAGGAAATGCAAAATAAATAAATGAATTTTAAGAATCGAAAAATAATGAATTAATATGTACATAAAATATAAAAAATAAATATTATACTAGAGATAAGAAACGTAAAATGAAATAAAATAAAATAATTACTTTATCTTTATCAAGATCGGATCACAAAACTTGTTAATATTTTTTTCCTTTTTTCTTATTTTGTTTTTAAATACAGTTCTATGACATGAGAGATTAACTCATTGTTCTCATTCAATGGCAAAATGGTCGAAACGAAGTGACAGAAACACTATAGTATTTCATTCTTCTTCTGAAAAGAGGCATAATGGAGTACAGAGACATGAACCAACCTCGTTCTGAAATATATTAATAGTGGGAGGGACAGATTTTCATTAAATGATTGAAACTGTGCATTTGTAATAATGTTCTTTAGTGAATCTTTCAAAAGGATTTTCGTTAGTAATTTATAATTTTCAGAGATTATCAATTTATGATTTAAGAAATTATTAATTTATAATTAACGTGATTGTAATGTTTCGGGATATCTTTAGAAATGAAACATTTTTTGTAATATTAACATATGCATTTGAAACTGCTTTTGATTAAAATACGCGTGTATATAACATTTATATGTATATAAACGTGAAACGATACAAGTTGTAATATTTTATCTCAGGGAAACTTTTCAAGGGCATTTGTGTGTTTAAAATGCGGCTTCGCTTAGAACTCTGCTGAATGGCCAGATACGGTGTTTCGACCTAATTTGGACCAACTGGTGACAGAAACCCTAGACCATTTATGCTACCAATTTCCATTATCAATAATATTGCTTTACTGTTCGTGGTTTCAGGAATTTACTAAATGTTCCATTTTTTACAAAGAATTTGGTACGTCTTGGAAAACATACTGAAATATCTTCAAGGTTACCAAATACTACTTGTGAATTCCTGAATAATATTTACCAATCCGATTATAACCGTTTTGTTGAACGTGACTACGCATATCCTTTGTAACTAACCTGCCAATGTCATAACAGAAGTAACTGTGGCTTATTTCAAATTAAAAATATGAATGCTAACACCATCCCTTAACCGTCGTGATGTTTACAATGAAACAACTCGGTCGGTGACATTTCTTGTTTTCTGCTCGGCTCGCCTCTAGACATAATCATTTAGTAACACTGTGTCTATTATAAAGTATGTTGTTTCCATTGTCAAAGTAAACAATGTCAGAATTACTACATGTTACCTGATTATCTGTGTGTGTGTGTGTGTGTGTGTGTGTGTGTGTGTGTGTGTGTGTGTGTGTGTGTGTGTGTGTGTGTGTGTATGCATACATGATGGGTTTTATATGAATGCTACGTAAATATTTGTCTTGCTTGGCTGATGCCTTAGTGATGGAAAGGTAATGTTGACCTCAGTGGGATTTTAACTCATAAAGAGCCATAAAGTATTATATCACAAGATATTTCGTCTGACGCTCTACCAATTTTGCCAAGTCACCCCCAGCCTACATCGGCAGAAGTATTGACGCTATAACGGCATGCTTTCACGATTGTTCATCTCTATATACCATGATGGTACATACACCGTCATGGTTAGCTTATAAACCATCATTATGTCTGTCTTTAATGGCGCTTTATGTTTAGACATTAGACGTCCCACGAAGAAATAATCATCATCATCATCATCATCATCATCATTATCAACATCATCACCATTATCATCATCATCATCATCACCATCAATAACATCTTCATCATAATCATCATCTCTAAAACTACTATATCAGTGAATTCTTGTCCTTTTCTAATTTTTTTTTTATCTTGAAGATTACGGAATATGATATGAACAAAATTTGACTGCTATATCTAGTATTTTGGGTGGGCAGCTAGAGTCACATTGTTGGCTCTTATTTTGTTTTGTGTAGACTGTTCTTTAGTGGGTTGTGTGGATGTAGGGTGTTTTTTTTTTCTCCGTCGTTTCTCTTTCCGCTTCAATTTTACACATCTAATTAAATTAATTCCTATAGATTTCTGTCCAGAGTATATTGTGCTGACTGACGTATTCTTCGCTATTCATTCGAGACATATCGGTAAGAATTAATTATTCTTGCATTGGATTATATAAAGGAATTAGTTTTCGATCGGTATCGATATTATAGCAAAGTATGAACGGACGTATGAACGGACACATGAATATACGTATGTACTGAACGTATATCTGACTATATTTATTCATGTGTATGTCTTTATGCATGTATGCCCCTATGTATGAATGTATGTATGTATGTATGTATGTATGTATGTATGTATGTGTGTATGCATGTACGTAATGTTATGTATCTAAGTACGATATATATATATATATATATATATATATATATATATATTAATAGTTATCGCCAAGCCAACATGGCAGTCCCAAAATTAGGACGAAAGCTGCCGTGAATTAGCTCCAAGAAGCCATCGCCTCTAGCTAGCTATGTGACACACGAAACCTGTGTCCTTTATAACCTTCGAACAGGGGAGGTCAGCAGTGTCCCCCTGCTGGTTTGGCATCTGCAGACTAGTTTCAGGGTGTTGCCCCTTGTCAATGCAGAGCAGCCAAGCCTTAGCCAGTAACTATATATATATATATATATAAGCATACATACACTAGGGTGCCTGTGTGTAATGTATGTATGTATGTGTGTACGTATGTATGGTGAATGTCTGTGATGTATATATATGCAGCATGTATAGCCTATAAGTAGGAATATATATAAGTAGGAATATATATAGTCAATTCAAGTGACAAACGATTCAAAAAACGAATAAAAAGCGAAGAGAGAAAGAAAGGAAAGGAGAAAACAAAGAGACAAGAACGAACGTGAGAACGTGCACAAGAATAATATTAGTTTGACGCTCGGAGAAAGGAGAGAGATTTTTGACGTTTCGAATATAGCTGTTCGTCGGAAAGGAGAAAAAAGTCCAGAGAAGAAGGAAAAAGGAAGAAGGAAAATCGCCAAGCATCCATGTGTGGATACATATGCGTGTGTGTGTGTGTGTGCGTGTGTGTGTGTGTGTGTGTGTGTGTGTGTGCGTGCGCGTGCGTGTGTGTGTTCATGATATACTCATATGAAGTATATATTTGTGCGTGTATGTGTGTATGATGTATATGCTGCATGTGTATATTGTAAATATGAATGTATATATATATATATATATATATATATATATATATATATATATATAAAGTGTAATTAAATATGATTCGGGTAAAAACCTGTAAAATGTTGTGCAAATCTCGTCTAGTTACCCCCAAAAAAGTCTAAGCTAAGAGCATTAGACCGCTTTGTAAAAAAGCTAGCGAATGTGTACGGCAACAAAGACAAAAACAAACAAACAAACAAACAAAACGGAGAACACAATTACCTTCGACAAGGTACGTTGGAATTTACAAACCCGTTAACCCTTTGTCTCTATATACAATTTGGAGTCTGTAGAATTGGCGTGTCTATAAAACTGCTACAAACTGGCTTAAAACTAAATTTTGGCTTCTTAGACAATCTCTGATTACTTGATGATATAATATGATTCTAATTTTTGCATAATAGTATTTTTTATTAACGAGATACGCGTTATAATGTATCGATTAAACGTGAAATCTTATCTTCAACTTTATCTTATTTTTTCCTGTATATACTCTCGTGCTGGGAATATCGATGGGTAACTACATCAAGATATTTCGAAAAAAATAATTCGATTTTTCTTCCCAGACGCATCTTTCGAACAATAATGAAACATGGCGTTCTAAATATTGGTTTCATGTTGTTCTCTATGCACTGCGCTACAAAATGTAGTGTATGTGTGTATCATATGTGTGTGTGTGTTTGTCGGTGAGTTGCATGAATGCAATGCTGTGAAAGGCCAACTAAATCGGTGCGGCGAACAGAAAAAAATACCGTGTAGTATTTTATACCGTCTGATTTGCACGTAGACATTGTTTTTACTTCCATCGCCATCAGAAATTCATTCAATCCGTGATTTTCCCTGTTAGAAATCTATAGCTAACGATGCTATCGATCACTTTGTGCACGATATGAATGCAAGATGTATAACTGCAAGATGTAGTAAAGAAAGAAAGAAAAAGAAAGGAGTGGAAAAATGAAGGAAAGAAAGGAAAAAGAAAATGACATAAAGGAAAGAAGGTAAAGAAAGGAAAGAAAGAAAGAAACAGAGAGAGAGCAATGCAAGGAAAGCAGGATGGAAGACAGAGAAAGGAGCAAAACAAACCGGGATAACACATTAGGTAATTCTGTTTATTATAGGCATAAGGCCAGAAATTTGGGGAAAATTTGGAAATCGATTACATTAATCCCAGTACTCAACTAGGTGGCACTTAATCCAGTACTCAACTAGGTGGCACGTATTTTATCGACCTCGAAAGGATGAAAGGTAAAGTCGACCTCGGCGAAATTTGAACTCAGAACGTTAAGACAGACGAAATACCGCTAAGCATTTCACCCGCCGTGCTAACGTTTCTGCCAGCTCGCCGCCTTTATAACACATTAGATAATATAATCTTTTCTCCCTAAAATACACATCTCCCTAAAATAACGAGATTATCACGGCAGGACTATTTTTGATCATAAGGGAGTTCTCTATCCTCTTTGCCTTTTTACTAAACAATACCATCCCTACAACTATAACACTTCTAGCACCACCACCACCACAACAACAACAGCCAATATTAATTCGGGATCAGCTTCAAAGCTTAACCTTATAATACAGCTTTTATGTCAGGCATCATAAATCTAAAAGTTTATCTTCTGCTTCTATATTAAACTGAAATATCGAAGCCCATTTGTAGAAACCAAGTCTCCTTTATTTAACTACGTGATCCTTAACGATTATGGCGTATTTCAACGTGTTAACTTTCATACTTAAACTTATTCACCTTAGCTGTTAATCTGTTACCAATTCCTTACCGATTTAGTTGCAGATATGATCGCTGTGAGCCTCGAGTGTTAACACCAATAAATCTAGTTCCTTATCGTCTTCTAATAATTTCTATTTAGGGTTAGGTTGAACTTACTGAACACTATTTTGTAATCGATATTACAAAATGCAAATTTACGATGTTACAAAAAATATCCAAATTCTATTACAACTATTTATTAATAGCAATATCTTCAAAGCTTTAGGGTTTTTTTTGGTCTTTTCATATGACGCCCCCCACTTCGATTTGCAAGAGATGTGCCTAATCATGAATGAACAAATTTTGGTACACAGCATATATCATATACAGAGCGTGATGGTTATATATATATATATATATTCCTATGGATGTGTGTTTTTGTGAAGGTGCGTGGCCTAGTGGTTAGACATGTTCCATCCACCGTCGTGAGATTGTGGGTTCGATTCCCAGACCGGTTGCGCGCTGTGTTCTTGAGCAAAACACTTCATTTCACGTTGTTCTAGTTCACTCAATTGTAAATCCGTAACATGTGACGTAGTTAACATGTGACAAAGGTAAAGGCTTCATAATTAACGCAGAACACGTGCTGTCGCATCTGGGAAGAGTACAGCTATCAGCTGAGTCCATGATTAAGATTGCGCCGCCACCCGGACTGTCATGGGAAGGTAAGGCGTATTTCTTATGCGCAGTTGCAGTACTGAGTGTACAAGGAAATCTAGAATGAAAGGAGTCGCGACAGGAACTTTCATTTCCAGCTCTGGCTTGCTATACTACTTCAGATATCATCTGAAGAGCAAGATAGGGCTGGAGAAAAGATGCCTGTCGCAAAGTGTATACGGGAAAAGATGGAAGGATGTGGAAAAAAAGTTGGGGGTGAATGATCCTGCTTAATGTCAACCATAGTAAAGTAGTACGGTGTAGCTGGTGGACTTCACGGCCAAGTTTTAAAATTTTTAATTATATTTAAATACATCATATTTTTAAAACTCATTTATGAACCCATGAACAGTTTTTGTTTGTGATATCCTGTATTGTCCTCTCTATGTCCGATAAATATTATCATAAAAAAGAAAATATCTCTAGTAGACGAGATGTCCAGTACTGAAGAGGCAGAAATAGCCCGAAACCAGGCTGGTTTGCTGATCCCGTCACTAGAATGTGGTAGGGGCTCGCTCCCCTGCTCGCAAGACCTCAGATACCGTTGTGCATCGTTAACCAGCTAGAGATATCCTCTTGGGCTTAAAAAATCTCAGTGAAGTCCGTTCGAACGGACAGCCATGTTGAAGTGGCTACGAACATTAGTTATACATACGTACATATATATATATATTTATTATAATTGTTGTTGTTAATGTTCTTCTTGTTGCTGTTAAAGCAAAATAAGAATAGAAAACTGACGACGTAAAGAAATAAGAATAATGGTTTCGTTACTCGAGTGAGAAGCAAAGATATTATTGACAATACAAACAACAGGCAATAACATGTTGAACAATAACATCGATCACATAGCAATAGGAAGAGAAGAAAAAAAAGGAGAACGAGAGGTAAAAATGAAGAAAAAGGAAGAAAACGAAGGAAACCAGATATCGTTACTTCATATATAAATATTATGTTTATAATTTCCCATTTATATATATATATATATATATATATATATATATATATATATATATATATATATATATATATATGTATGTGAGTTTGTATGTATATATATATATATAATGTGTGTATATATATATATATATATATATATATATATATATATATATAATGTGTATATGTGTGCGTATCTTTCTCCATGAATCTATAGATACACAAATTCATCTATCTATCTATCTTATATATATATGCATGCATTCATACATACACACACATATCCATTAATATTGATAAAATAATCGTAAAATTGGAAGAAAACTGACGAATGTTGATGGATACTTGCGAAAGCAATCCATTAACTTACTTTCTTTTATTGCTCTACGCTAAATATAAGTTACAGAGCTTTAACGGTCGCACCAATCTCCGGCTGGTCATCGCGTGTAAATACACTAACGAAGCGCAATTCAGCTGTCATCAGAGAAATTCATTTCATAGCAAAACCTAATGGACAATACGAATGAAAACTTTATCAGGCGGTTCAAGTTTAAAAGGGGAATGCGTGGATGTATAGTTTTAATTTGAGGGTTAAACAGTATAAAACGTGCGAAACGTCGCTTTGCTACTAAAAATTGCGCAGCTCACTAATGAAAGAGAAAGCAATCAAAATAAAGGGGTAAATTAATTAATGAAAAGCATAAATGATCTCATGTGAAATACGTTTTAATATTATGCGGATATTTAGGGCGGTGATCTGGCAGAATCATTAGCACACCGGACAAAATGCTTAGCGGTACTTCGTCTGTCTTTATGTCCTGAGTTCAAATTCCGCCGAGGTCGACTTTGCTTTTCATCCTTTCGGGGTCAATAAATTAAGTACCAGTTACGTACTGGGGTCGATCTAATCGACTGACCCCCCCATCTCCAGAAATATCGGGCCTTGTGCCTAGAGTAGAAAAGAATATTATGAGGGTATTTAGAGCGGCGAGCTGGCAAATCGTTAGCACGCCGGACAATATGCTTAGCTGCATTTCTTTCGTCTTTATGTTCCGAGTTCAAATTCCACCCAGGTCCACTTAACTGTTCATCCTTTCGGGGGTTGATAAAATAAGTACTAGCTGAGCCCTGGAGGTCGATGTAATCGACTTAGCCCCTTGTGCCAAAATTTGAAGGCAATATTATGTGCCTATTTGTAGCTAGACCCATCTCCATGAACGATATTACAAGAACGTGTCTTTTACATTTCGTTTCAGTCACTGGAATGGGATCATGCTGGAGCACCACCTTGAAAGGTTTGACGAAACAAATCGACTCCAGTACTATTTTTAAAAATTTTTGAATCAGGTACTTATTCTATTAGTTCCTTTTGCCGAACCATTAAATTATGGAAACGTAAGCAAACCAACACCGGTTATTAAGCAGACTGGGGACATATACACACGCGTGCGCATGCACACGCATACATATATATACGCATACACACAGGGGCTTCCACTCAGGTTCCGTCTGCCACATTCACTCACAATATTGGCCGGTCGGGGGCTATAATAGAAGCCCCTAATCCAAAGTACCATACAGTGGGACTGAACCCCAAATCATGAAGTTGCAAAGCGAGCATTTTAACCACATAGCTATATCTGCGCCTGAAATATAAGTCGACCGCAACAGCACATGAGCAACAGAAGGACAATTACCCTGATTGAGATATAATTTTACATTTCTCTATGTATAAACGCATGCAATATCGGATATGGAAATAGAACACTTAAATGAAAGGAAAACATGATGAAAATGCAAAGAACGTCACTACAATGAACAATATAAGTCTATAAACAGCGAAATATATTGCGAATCTAGAAAATATATGGCAAATATGGAGATGTGTATAGAAATATACAAGGAATGTGAGGATATATAAAGTATATAGAAGTACGAACAAATGGAGCAGGAAATAATTATCTACAACAAAAGCAACATTGATAAATCTTCAGAGTACCTACAATCAAAAGACGAACGAGAACTCCATCAATGACAACAAGAACATGATTAACAATAAGAATGAATTAATGGCGGAGAAAAAAAAATATGACGATGTAATCTAAAGTTAAAAATAGCTCGAGAATCACAAGTGATCGAAAATTTTATTCATCAATAAAATATAAGCCCGAATGTAATAGTTAACGATAAAAAGGAGACAACAACACAACACATACGATCGTTAGAGCATCAAAACTACCAGAATAAATAAATTAATCTTTTTCTTTTTTATAACTGAATTAGTCTGAAATGTCTAACGGACGAAGTCTTTTCACTTCAAGTTATTAAACTCGAACAAACGATACTGAAGACCTATGTGCAGTGAAAGCTAAAAAATAAAAGTAGAGAACTGTCAATTCTTTATTAAATTGTCGACAAAATACACTTAGAAGACGAGGTGGGGATGAATAATGAAGGATTATATAAAAAAAAGTCATTGAAATTTCAGCGTGTTATTTTGTTTGTTCTTTTTTGCTATTAACAAAACAATCTGTTTATTTCTCAAACCTAGCAAAAAGAAATTAATTCAATGCTAACAGCAAGAGAAGCTCAAGACTTTTGAACAGCGCCTGGATCGTATGAGACAATGCTAAAATCAAACAGGCGTTCCGCTAAAACGAACATTGGGAGAAATATCAACTTAAACTCACAATCGCAAGCACGAGCTTTCGATTCCCGGACCGGGCGGTGCTTTGTGTTTTTGAACAAAACACTTCATATCATGTTGGTGTAATTCACTTAGCTGTAAATGAGTAATCCTGCAACGGACGAGTGGCTTCCCTTTCAGAAGGAATGCTGCGGTCTCGCTCTAAGGGTAGATGATGAAGAAGATGGCAATGATGATGATGATGATGATGATGATGATGATGATGATGATGATGATGATGATAACACATTTATCTAAAAATGTTAAATTATGCGATGAATCAATTCCCAGAATACAGACAACATCAATATATATATATATATATATATATATATATATATATATATATATATATATATATATATATACTGCAAATTAAAAAGCAAATAACTGGAATCGCTTGCTTACAATACATTGGTTTAGTATTGGACTTGATATGACATTCGGATTAGTAAAATACGTCAATGTCATTTCCAAGAATTTAAAATAAAACCAATAAAATATGAAAAATATACAACTTTCTGATGCCAAAGACATTCTGAGTTATTTATGTATCGGTGAACAAACCAGAATAATACAGATATATGGCAGAGGTTATAAAGAATAATAGAGATGGATTAGAAGAATACGTAGTTGTTCTAATAATGGGTTATAGTTACATTGTTCTTAAAACAAAATTAAATAAAGTAAAACTTGAAAGAATGAAAATGTTGATAATAGCATTGAAATGAAATGTAGAGAGATGGAAATGCTATTAAATTAAATGAAAGAATAAGGACGCTTTATAGTATAGTTAATATAATATTATGCGTATGCATAGTAATAAACTCAGTAAACTTTTAGTCAAAAGCTACATTTTCGGTGTAAAAATGTATTTTTGAAAAGTATGAAGTTATTAAAGTTTCTAGCGTAGGTACAATGCTACAGTTGGGAAATGGAGATGAATTTATGTAATTGATCCTGACGCTCGATTGGTTGATTATTTTACAAACTCCGAAACCATGAAAGGTAAAGTAGACCTCGACTATTTTAACTCACAATATAAAGGATCTTAACTAAATAACTGTTTCTACTACCGGAAGAAGGATTGGTATTTGGGAGGAGGATATGGTCAATACTATCGATCCTAGTGCTTGATTTGTGCTTATTTTATCGACACTGAAATCATGGAGAAGCAAATTTGGCCTCAGCAGGATTTGAACTCAATAGACAAAGAACCGGAATAAATTACTTGAAGCTATTTTGTTTGCTGTTCTTACTAAACTACTAATCTACTCGCCTTGTTTGCTGTTCTAACGATGCTGCTGATCTACCGTCT
The DNA here is from genome assembly GCF_046866305.1 of Octopus bimaculoides. NCBI lineage: Eukaryota > Metazoa > Mollusca > Cephalopoda > Octopoda > Octopodidae > Octopus > Octopus bimaculoides. Next base: position 6,360,993 of record NC_142945.1, on the reverse strand, counting down.
TAAAGTTATAATAGTCTTAACTGAAAGTTAAGTGAAACTTAAAACAAAATATATGTTAATAAACAGCATTAAAATAGTGTTTTATTTGAAATAATAAAAACTCAAAGTTTATATGATATATCAACTTTTCTCAGACAAATTGTTTTGTTGTTATTGTAGTTCAAACATTAAATCTTCTTACGACAGGCTTTTGTGAGCGTAAAACACCTAAACAGGCTATTTGTTTTAATGTGGAATGACATTTTACGATATGAAAGTTTGTATTCTTTATGTTGTTATAGTATTACTAGCATCCTTCTTCTTTACTGCTCTCCGTTGGCTGACTATAAAATGTAACAGCATTTGGTAAACAACTTACAGATGCAGTCAAACAGAGCATATATTTATATCAAAAAACAGCGTTAGTAAAGGTTTCTGCAACTGGGAAACTGGTATAGCGCTAAAAATAATATCTAGCGTGTACAAGAAGGGCATGTAGTAGGAATTGAGTGGTAGACTTAATATGTCGCCTGTATTAATTTTACCGCCTGGTCCTTGGGTGAATTTAATAAATTCCATTCTGTTACACGCATTCGGAAAAGTCACCGGATAGCTTCCCGTCTTCCTTTCAACAATTACAAACAAATTCTTTTCTACTCTAGGCACAAGGCCCAAAATTTTGGAGGAGGGTGCCAGTCGATTAGATCGACCCCAGTACGCAACTGGTACTTAATTTATCGATCCCGAAAGGATGAAAGGCGAAGACGACCTCGGTGGCATTTGAACTCCGAACGTAATGCCGGAAGAAATGACGAAAAAATGTAATATTGGCTTCAAATTTTGGCACAGGGCCAATAGTTTTTGAGGGGGGAAGGAATTCGATTACATCGACACCAGTAGTCGACTGATACTTATTTTATCGACCCCAAAACGATGAAAGACAAAGTCGACCTCGGCAGAATCGTGTGATACCTTAGCACATAGAATGGTTATTATTTAATGTACAATACATTTGACATCAGTTTACATAGTATAAATGGAAATTGCGTGATAATTGACACATTAATACTAATTGATTATATAAATCACAAATGTGTAGCTTCAAATTATAATGAGAATATAAGTATTGAAATTGCTAATATTTGCAATTCGTATCAATCGAATCATTTTGTGCTCAATTCAGCAATGACAATTACATGTTATTGATAATATAGATTAGTATGGATATGATAAAGTTCCAGAGAATAATGATATTACGTTCAGTAAATATTCTTCGACCATTCTACCTTATCAATTTAGAATCATTAGCGCTTTGGACTCAGTACTTGTAGATTTTTACATCCTGCCCTTTACGTTCTGAGCTCTAATCTGTTCGACGTTATCTTTAACAGATATGCTTCCAGATCGGATGAAATAAATACTGGTCAAGTACTGTGATAGATTTAATATTCTGATAAAGTAGTCTAGACATGAATGCAACATAAATAGAATTCTAACACACACACACATATTTATATATACATATTTGTGTGTATGTCCAACATAATATGGGTGTATACATTCATATATGCATACATACATACATATCATGGTACCATACACCTAATTCATATAACATTGTCATAAATAGTAATGCGTTATGTCAGTACAGGTGAATTTGTTAAATTTTCTAAAACCTTCTACCAAAAGATATTCCCGATATAAATGCAAATTTTTATTTCTATAATTATTATTTGTATTTTAAATTTAAATTTGGTGCGTAGGCGAAAATTTTGCAATAAATATTTTCTCACAAACGGCCGCCATTTGCGACTCATTTCTACAGCTGAATGAACTGGAGCAACGTGAAATAAAGGGTCTTGCTCAAGAACACAACGCGCAGCCCGGTCCATGAATCGAACTCACAACCTCATGATCGTAAGCTCGACGATCTAACCACTGAGCCATCCGCCTTCACACGCATACACACATATGTATAAACAAGAGAGATCGGATTGAGCAAACACGATTTATTGCATAATACTACTACAGGTTTCACACCCGAATTGAATTTATACACACATGCATGTATGCATGAAAACATACATACATTTGAGAGAGAAAGAGCGGAGAGAATAAAAACAGAAAAACAAATTTCACATAAAGTTCATATTTTGTGTGTCACATTGTGTTGAACATTGTTTCATTAAAATAAAGATAATTAAATGTTTAATTACATAATTGTCATAGATAATCAATTCATTTAGATTAATTTAAATTTAATTAAAAAGCTGTATTTTCATCAAATCATCGGGAATATTATATGTTATAAATAAATTTAAATTAATTATGTATCGCAATTATGTAATTATGCATTTATTCTTTTATTCTCTTAATCTTTTATTTGTTTCAGTCGTTTGACTGGGGCCATGCTGGAGTACCACGTTTTTAGTCTAGCAAATCGACCTCAGGTCTTATTCTTTGTAAGCCTAGTACATATTCTATCGGTGTCTTCAATCTGCAATGTTAGTGTTGTTTTAATCTGTGCAAACAAATCTCACTGTTCTTTCGTTTTCTTGACAAAGGCTTTTCAAGTCCGAAATATTCTAGTGCAATATTAATAGAAAAAAATGTATAGGCGCAGGAGTGGCTGTGTGGTAAGTAGCTTGCTTACCAACCATATGGTTCCGGGTTCGGTCCCACTGCGTGCCCCCTTGGTCAAGTGTCTTCTACTATAGCTTCGGGCCGACCAA
>NC_142945.1:6303282-6353282 GCF_046866305.1 Octopus bimaculoides | reverse complement strand
TGTGTGTGTGTGTGTGTGTGTGTGTGTGTGTGTGTGTGTGTGTGTGTGTGTGTGTGTGTGTGTGTGTGTGTGTGTGTGTGTGTGTGTGTGTGTGTGTGTGTATGTGTGTGTGTGTGTGTATGTGTGTGTGTGTGTGTGTGTGTGTGTGTGTGTGTGTATGTGTTCACATGTCTGCGTGTATATATACTTCATGTGTACGTAAGCATGTGTATTTATATTTGTGGATGTGTGCGTGTAAATATATATGTACAAATATGGTCTTGATAAATATGTGTCAGCGAATATATAGTTATATATATGTGTGTGTGTGTGTGTGTTTAAATACATGCATATATAAATATATATGTATATGCGTATATGTATACATATAAAATACAATTATGTATACATACATAATTGTATTTCATATATATACATGGCATCATACATACATACATACATACATACATACATACATACATACATACATATATATATATATATATATATATATATATATATATATATATATATATATATATATATATATATATGCATATAGATATAAACATAATTAAGGGATCAGCAATTAATAAATTGATAAACCTTTACCCTTTTAATTGTAATAAATATGCATATAGATAGATAGATATCTGTATAAATATATGTACTAATATATTTATATGTGTACACATACATTACATGGGTATTTTCATACGTATATACTGTCTTGTATATATCGCAGTTTAGACAACTTTCGGAAAACTGACACGACTCTAAAGAGAATTAATTCACACCATAACATACGAGTTCTATACAATGATAGCTGTGTGTGTGTGTGTGTGTGTATCTATGTGCGTGTGTATTTGTCTGCGTTTGTGCCATTCCATCACCGCTTGACAACCGGTACTGGTGTGTTTACGACCCTGTGTGTAACAGCGGGTTCGAGAATAGTGACCGATAGAATATGGACAAGGAGTCGCTTTGTTTGACTAAAACACTTCAAGGTGGACAAACGAAAGAAAATGGCATCACATTTAGTAGGAGTTACATTTATTAATATTTAAAACAGTTTAATTCAGCCCCGTGCAACTTAAAGTTTCGAAGGCTCTATACAGAAACCTAGCTCGCTTTTGTAAGGTAATCCTTTATTTTATTTTATTTCTCCCCGAGAGCAACATTAATTTCACTAGCTGGATCTTCCATTGACTGGATCAACTCGAATCCTTGTCGTCGTAAACGACGGAGTGCCAGTCATTCCCCAGAATGCATATAATCAGCACAATATGGTTCACCTTATTCTCTTTGTCATCTACTGTTGATGGTATCTGGTGTGGATATGTTTCAATGGATGACAGCCAACCACCAGCATTAATTCTGTGACTGGACGAGAAATAAATTATATTAATCTTTATTTCAATATCTTGATTTTATTTTCAAGTTTCAAGTTTCATTGTTTTAGCTACCCTTATATATATATATATATATATATATATATATATATATATATATATATATATATATATATATATATATATATATATATATATATATATATATATTAGCCATTAAATTATCATTTTAAACGCTTTGCACATGAGAAATATTTTTGTTACAATAGCGAGTTATATATTTACTCCTCCGATTACTGCATATATATATATATATATATATATATATATATATAATATATATATATGTAAACATGTGTGTGTATGTGTGTGTATGAGTGTGTGCGTGTGCGTGTGTGTGTGTGTATGTGCATGTGTAAAAGTACAGAGATGGATACATTTTGAAAGAGAGGCAAAAGAAAGAAAAGAGAAGCGAAATTGAGAAAGAAAGACAGAAAGAGAAAGGAGGAGTGACATGGGCTGCTAATTGGGTAAAGAGATAGATTTAAAGTTTATATTGATTCACTGTTTCGTTCGTTGGATGATTGATAGTGGTTTTCATATGCCTGGAGACAAGGCATAAAGTTACAGAGGCGATGGAGTTGGCAGAGTCATTTACAGTAAATGTCGAACACTCATAACTTAGAGAAAAGCTTTAAAGAACGTAAACTAAATGTCTGTAACTAAGAATCGATATATGACAATATAGATGTCTATAATTATATTAGGAATAGATATTAATGTTCACAAACACCTATGATCATTATAGACAATTTTCATTAGTTCGCTTGTAATGCTATTGATTTAACTTGCAGGTATTATTATGGAGTAAAGATGCGTGGCCTAATAGTTAAGGTATTTAGTTCGTGATCATAATGTCATAGGTTCAATTCATAGACCGGGTAGCACATTTTCTCGTTGAGCAAATGTCACAAGTAAAGTTACAGGTAACACAAAGCGTCCTAGACGCAAAATGTAAAAGTATGTCTGTTTTTTAAATCACCCTGTTCGAATAAAACATCGCCAGGAATATTTTCACTTTGACACAGAAACACTTCCCACAAAAGCACAAGTACCATAAAATATTTAAGAGAAAAAAATGTGTTTAATGTTGTTTTTACCCCCAATCTACTCAGTTGTAATGAATATAAACTGAATTCTGGTGCAGCTCAGTCTATTTCTTTCTCTCTCCCCATTTATCACATCTTGGATTTTCTGTTGGGTCAAGACCGAGAGAAGCAAAAGGGTGTCTATGTCAGAGCCTGACTATATACACATCTAAAACAATTTAAAACAATTTGCGAATGTATGGTACATGTTTCAAAGCTGTACTCCCTTGCGAGTGACGGCTGGCTGTACTTACTATCGTATAATAATGTGACCAATGTAATTTCCTTGTAGTTATATTTATTATTTATTCCTTTATTGCCCACAGGGGACTAAACATAGAGCGGACAAACAAGGACAAAGGTATTATATATATAACGTCATATGTAAACAAGTTTGTTTTTGAAACGCTGAAATGTATTGTAGTACAAGTAGAAAGATATATTTTTCAACGCGTAAATACTGATAGAACAGTGTATAGAAATCTGTCAGCAACCATATTTTTCTGCTCTGTAAGGGATATTATCCTATATATACACTGTTCTATCAGTATTTACGCGTTGAAAAATATATCTTTCTACTTGTACTATATATATATATATATATATTATATTTAAAAATAGCGAAGATAGCATTAAAATATATGAAAACATTGCTGTAACGAAATATAAAATAAACACCGATTTTAAACCATTTAAATACTTGAGGGATTTCCGAATATCCCTGTATATATGTCTGCGTTAGTTTGTAAATTTCCCCAAAAGGAAAAAAAGTCAAGACACATAGTCTTCCGACGTTTCCAACTGTGATCGCCAATGATACCATAAGACAATCTGTCTATTCACTAGAATGTGCTCACGGCATAAAATGAAACTATATACTGAATTTGTAAGCATCATTTATCCTTAAGTCGTCTTTCATTCTGATGTTTGATCGTTTACATATAAGTAGTTTTACGACTTAATATCCCATCTCACTGCACCGATCCGTAATAAATACATACATACATACATACGGATTTATAAGGATCCAAATATATTTTGTCTGACAATATCATTCTCTCACACATACACGAACGTCATTTATTTGTTTGTTGAGTTATGGGTTTGTTTATAAAAAAAAATTCTTGATATCTTTATCCTACATAACTGCCTCGACCCACAACACATAATCTGTTCAATACAAATAGTGAAAACGAATACGTATGTATGTGTGGGTGCATATATATACATTTATATATATGTACGTATGCATGTACACATATATATGCATGTATATATATATATATATATATATATATATATATATATATATATATATATATATATATATATATATATATAAACGTATGTATGTGTGTTATACACAGTATATATATATATATATACATATATACATGCATATATGTTTATATATATATGAATGTATATATATTTGAGTGTGTAGAGAGATAAAGAGAGGGGGTAAGGCGTAAGGAAGGAGGTATGAAACTTCTATCTTTTTTTTAAAAAAAAAAACAAATTTGAAAAGTTTGTCATCAGCTCATTTCCAAAGGGAGAATATTGATGTTAATGAAGTGAAATTGTATTGGTTGAGAATCGAAACATTGTTAACGAGAGAATAAATTTTATGGGACATCAGTTCCTGCTACATTCAAGGTTATACGGAATACCAAATAGAAAACATAATGCTTTTTTTTTTCTTTGTATTTTACACCGTACATTGGATTCTAGACATTAGCAGAAGATCTAAACAGTGACGAGGAAACTGAGAAAAGCATTGAGTCATGTTTAGCTAGGATAAATGTATGTTAAATAAATGTAAGCGTGAGTGTGTGTGTGTGTGTGTGTGTGTGTGTGTGTGTGTGTGTGTGTGTGTGTGTGTGTGTGTGCGTGTGTGTGTGTGTGTGTGTGTGTGTGCATACATACATTCACACACGCACATGCACACACACACATATGAATATATATATATATATGTGTGCTTGTGTATATAGGCACATATTTTAACTTATATGTATATGTACATTTATGTACGTATATATACATACATATATATATAGATATATAGATATATATGAAATTATGTGTATGCGTACACATACACACATATATGTGTGTGTGTGTATGTATGTATAAAACGTACATATATACGTGTATGTGTGTATGTATATATATATATATATATATATATATATATATATATATATATATATATATATATATACATATATATATAGGTGTGTGTGTATATATACACTTGTATAAGGAATGACCACTAGGTGGGATACTTACTTCACAGGTACTTAATTTATCGACCCCGAAAGGATGAAATGCAAAGTCGACATTGGCGGAATTTGAAATCAAAATGTAAGGACAGACGAAATACCGCTAAATATTTCGCTCGGTGTGCTACAGATTCTGCCAACTCGCCTTATTTTTCTATATAGTAAGTTTCACTCTTCTGGCGTGTTTGAAAGCATTTGCCTAATGTGTGCACACTGGGATCTGAACTTTCAACTGTAAGTTTCCGTGTTTCTTAAACGTACACGATTGGCAACAGAAATGTCTAAGCCATACAACCAAGCTAAAAAATAGATTTCTTCATACTCAATATCAATAACAAGACAGATTAACTGAAGGCGAGCGTAGAAGATAAATGTCCAAGTTTCGTGCAGCTGTGTCTGTGTACAGTAAAGTGAACTTATTAAGTACACAGCCATGCCTAAGAAAATAAGATTTATGTGTCTAAAATTCCACTTATAGATATAAAATACATGTCCTAGTTTTTGTAGATTCTAAATTTTATTAACCACACAACCATACTGATAAATAGATTTCCTCATAATAAATATCAATGCCAAGACAGGTTAATTTGAAGCTGGCGTAGAAGACATATGTCCATGGCTTGTGCAGGTGTGTATATACACGAAGTCATATGGCAGTAAAGTGAACTTATTAAGCGGACAGCCATGCCTAAGAAAATAGATTTATGTCTTTCAAATTCCACTCAAAGATAGAAAATACACGTTCTAGGTTTTGTAAAGTCTGAATTTTATTACCCATGCAGTCATACTAAAACAATTCGATTATCGTCTTTCAAATTCTACGCAAATTATTGATCAATTGATGATAGTAAAGAATAGAGGCCCAAGTGGAACGCAGTGGGATCTAAACCCAGAATCATACAGTTGTAAAGCAAACTCCTTAATTACGCAGCCATATTAGTAACAGAGCATAGCCGTCACTTGCAAGCGAGTATGAATTGGTAGCGAGTACCCTGATTTTCTTAGTTGCTATAGGGGCCACTGTAGTCACAATCAAATGTGGACACTATCTCAACCCTCCCACCCTTGAACCAGTCGTACATTGATAATGTGTGAGCAAGAAATTATCAGGAGGTGGAGTGGGTGGTGGCAAACACAAGCACAAACACACACACGCGGACGTATAAATATATATATATATTATATTGTATTATTTCTAAAACATTCGAATTATCTTCCGCCGAGACGTAACTATCACTTAAAGAATGACTCACTCTGGTTCTAAATTGATTCCATGTTGACATCCCTAGACCCATTTCCAAGCTAATAATTTGTGTCGGAAGAGGACAGATATGACGATAAAGAGATATATTATTTCTGAAGCATTATAGAGAATGATAATGTCTAGATATATTACATTCATTTCCTTTATCCTATTACAAAGGTATGCTCCAGAGTAAAACGTTGACTCGGTCACAGTATAACGACGTTTAGCAATATTTGGATATTTGTCCTGGGAATTGAACTAATCAATTAGCTATATAAGATCGTGTATTTCTTCTAAACTGAAATTTGCCACATTGACACAGTAGAGTGGATAGTTATTCATTCTTGATAAGAATTGCCACATTTTGAATTTATTAACTGCTACTAATTTAGCAACTCAGTCACCACCGCTACCACGAACACCACTAACGCAATGTCTCAGAAAACGTATGGAACACATGTCCGAAAATTAGTGGACAAAAGTATGTGACACAAGTGTGAAAATTGAACTTTTGGCTGCAAATTTTCAGACAACCGAGTATTTTTGTTTGTATGTATGTATGTATGTATGTATGTATGTATGTATGTGCAGATTTGTATATTTTATGCGTGTATTCTCATGCATATAGTTACATATCTAAACGTATGTATGTATGTATCTATACATGTGTATGTATATGTGTGCACATGTGTGTACGTGTAGATGTTTGACGGATATATATTGGTTAGATCATAAACATCGGCGAGAAAACAGAAAAAAAACCCTTAATTTAGGAACAAAATCCCTCGGGGGGGAAACCGATTTACCCACACTTCTCCATCACATCCGCCGGAAGAAATGCAGTCATCCATTGATTGTCACGTTTAATAACTTGTGACTAACAACTCTATTGTTCACAAATTACCGATATAAAATAAACAAGTAGTAGTAGTAGTAGTAGTAGTAGTAGTAGTAGTAGTAGTAGTAGTAGTAACAGCAGCAGCAGCAAAAGTGCAGAAAGGTAAGTATAGGTATGGTGGTGACATGGTTGAGGGTTGTAGTGGTCGCGGTTGGCTTCGATGATGCGCTACTGACAAGTGACAATTACAAGTGTCCAAACAGGGGAAATTAGTTTTCTGAACTAAATAACGTTTATTTATCTTGAGAATATCTGTAGAAGGGGTTGTGTAAGATTAAAAAGTGGTACTTTGTGGAAAAGTATGATTGTGAAATGAGAACAAAGAACGTAGTAATGACGATAGTTACAAACACGTTTCCGTTATAAAGGTATATTTTGTAAAGACACAAATACAACCGCATAAATACATGAGTAATATTCTATTAGTGTACTTACTCATAATTATGTCTGTAAGAGTATATATAAAACCATGAAGGCAGTGGGTATGAGAGGTGGATATATATTAATTTAGGCAAATGACTTCCGAAGGAATTCAGCCGTTTTGCAACCTTTTCCATGTAAATATTAATTTCAGTATGGAAATTTCATCGATAGGATCTTTTGAATTTTCAGTTACATGGACACTTTACATTCATTACACATCTTTGTAAATTGATTTCTATGTGGACTGATAGCCGAGTCCGTTATAAGAGCTTTCTGTGATAGCCGCAAGATTCTCAGACTCCACATTTTACACACACACACACACACGCGCACGCACACACACACACACACACACACACACACACACACACATATCCGCCTCAATCTAGTCAACAGACTCTCGCTGTATCATCTGTTGGCGACTGTGTGCTTCCACTTTAGACTGTCGAGTCACATGTGCTCTCATTGCTGAGAACACAGACTTTGTCGTCATCGGACACCGATAGACTACCTGTCATTTATTCTATTCGTTTATGGGTTCTAGTAATCACCTTAATCAGTGTTTCTCAACCATTTCTTTTTTTTACCTATAGACCCCTTTGATTCCAATTTTCTCGAATTGGCTCTCAAGCCATTCGATCTTTAAAAGATCCTATTGTATTTTTGTAATTAAATATCATTAGGAAATGTATTTCGTATCTGCCCTATGATGAAGGCGGGCAAAATGCTTAGCGGCAATCCTGCTGAGGTCAACTTTGCTTTTTATCGTCGCAGGCTTGATAAAATAAAGTACCAATGAAGTATTGTGTCGATCGTTTGGTCTTGTCTCCGATCCCATAATCGTCTTGTCTCCGATCCCACAAGATTGCTAGCTTTTTCAACCTTGCACTAGACCGGAGTCTCCTTCAAGGTGAATGTTGTGTTCACTATCACTTATGCACCATGGAAATCGGTTAACTGACCACACCAGTCCAAGGGCTCAAGAAAAAAAATTTCTTTTTTAAATATTGCATGGTAATGATAAATGCTACTTCTCAAATGCCAAGCAGTGGGATCAAGCACGGAACCAGGCGATATCGAAGTGAACTTCTTGATTACAAGGCCAGCAATGCAATGCTTCAGAATTCGTGTAAACAGGAACATCAGAATTTAATGCAATTGTATAAATTCAATTTCACCCTCCCTCCTAGTTCATTATTTTTCCCCAATCAGTTTTAACAATCGTTTCTACTGGTGTAAAACCTGATTGCATATGTGTTATCGCTTATCCAGAAAGAAATAAACTTAACGAAGCTATACTTGGAATCCATCAACACGATAGTTAAATGTCACTTAATACATATTAGCATTTTCTTTCTTTAGTTAAAAATCTGCAGTTTGTAACGATATTTTAGTGTTGTACACTGATGGACAAAATTCCGTTACCGTATTTAATTTCTTATTTTACGTCCTGGCTTTTTTCACAATGTTTTTTACTGTGAGATGTCCCTTTTTAACCAACAGTGTTTCTAACATCTCTCCTAAGCTTTACTTCGATTTCTTAAAAGAAAAAAAAAACATGCTTCCCACCACTGACAAAGAAGTATATCGGGCATACACACACAGACACAGAGGTTTCAAATTTTGGCACAAGGCCAGCAAGTTCGGGTGTAAATCGGTTACATCGATCTCAGTTCTTAACTGGTACTTATTTTGTCGAGCCCGAAAGGATTAAAGGCAAAGTCGACCTCGACGGAATTTGAACTCAGACCGTAAAGACGAACGAAACGTTCAAATTCCGGCGAAGTCGACTTTGCCTTTCATTTCTTTCGGGGTCGATAAAATAAGTACCAGATGAACACTGGGGTCGATGCAATCGATTAACCCCTTCCCCGAAATTGCTGGCCTTGTGTCAAAATTTTAAAATCAATATTTTATCCATCCATTTTCCTCACTCACAATTCCTGGGAGTATCGTCCAGTCTTCAGCAACCTTCTCCATAGATTCCTCTCAGAAGCAACCGTCATTACTTTCCTGTTGGATTCCAAGCTTAACCAAGTGAGACTATGGATATTATCCAAACATTTCGTTCTTCGCCAAACTCTAGATCTCCCCTGCCAGTTCGCTCGGCTCCAAGAGTTTATTGGAGGTGATGTATGATTATTTGCTACAGTTTTTTTTTCCAAAATGACGCAATACAGTCAACAAATTCAAACGCATAATTCTACGGGTGTGTATATTTTCTGGAGGTGTAACGTATTTTGTGAAGTAATCAAAAGTCCTTTGAACAGAGAATATGAAAGGATTCTTGCAAGAGGCAAACTTTCCATTGTCAATTAATATTTTGACTTATCCAAATTCACTTCAGATGGACTCACTAAATTATTATCTGGTGCTGCTTTTAGTATTTCCATTTCATTGCGAAGTAATTTATTCCTGTGAATTGTTGAAATTCTTCCCTAACTTACCTATTCCTTCTATACGGATGTTTTCCCTGAAGTATCTCTTGTAAGAAGTCAATTTCCGAAAAGATCTATGCCTTACATTCTGTAAAAGCAAATTTAACTTTCAATATTGTACATCGTAGCCAAAAAGAGGCTTCTATGAGGTTGTTCTGTTAGAAATAGCAGTAAAATCTTCTTCAAACTTCAAACGCACTGTTGCTTTGATAATGGGCAAAAATAAATAAATAAATAACTTCTGAGGTCGATTTGTTCGACTAAAACCCTTCGAGGCGGTGCTCCAGCATGGCTGCAATCCAATTATTGAAACAACTTAAATAAAAAAAAAGAGAGAGAAAGCTCAGTCATGATTTATATTACTTTAGAGATAAATATCTTTTGTGGTAGGCTTAAAAACAATTTGTCAGATGCAATAACGTCAGTTCTATCCGTCAAAATAAGCGATGGATCTTTCTTTCACAGCAAAATAAATTATTCAAAATTAGATTAATGCTCTTTGATTTGCAGTAATGTCACTTTACACGTAGCATTTTCTTTCAGAGTTATATTTACTTTAAACTGTCGTTTACAAATGCATATTGCTTGGCAGTGAAATCACGGAGTTTAGTGGCCAGGAGTATTCGCTTCACAATCATAAGCTTGCCAATTCAATTCCTGACACGTTGTTAAATACGTGATGCCGTTAGTGCACTGAGACCTACACACACACACACACACACACACACGCACGCACATCTATATATATATATATATATATATATATATATATATCCGATCTTTCCAATACATATATATATATATATATATATATACATATATATATATACATTCATATATATATATATATATATATATATATATATATATATATATATATATATATACAAGGCGATCGCAAAAGGACTGGTTGGAGGTCCAACATTCCGAGGTCTTTTATAGGGTTTAGAAAAGTTGAAGGACTGCCTGCAATAAGTGTGTGAATCCCAGAAGAGAATAAGTTGAATAAAATCATAATACTCCTGTATTTTCTTTTACCCAAAGGCAGGAACTTTTCAGCACCCCCTTGTATATATACACACACTCACACATAGAGACACAGACACACACACACAAACACACACATGCACATAGATAGATAGATAGATAGATAGATAGATAGATAGATAGATAGATAGATAGATAGATCCACTATAATTCAGAATGATTTTTTTCCGCTATTTCCGGTTTGTCATATCTGCGCAGTGTCTCAATGTTTCTCTCACACCTTCAAGTCATTACGTTTACACCAACTTCCCACTCAGTCATTTTGATATCCGCCATTACATACCTGCCATCAATTTGTTGGGAAAGTTATTTCACAATTATCGTTCCACAATTTTAAGATGAAATTTCATCTGTCATATATAATGTGTTACATTTATTCAGTTTCTCGCTTTCAATTCAAAACAATTTGTTGAAATTTCGCTCAGTTATTCACCTTAATACAAAGCTATTTTTTCAAAATTGTGTCCAGTTTCATTAACGTATAACTCTATTATTTTAAAATCTAATGATAAATGCCTTCTACAATTTATACCATTCTATGCTTTCAAAATAATAATAATAATAATAATAATAATAATAATAATAATAATAATAATAATAATAATGATAATAATAATAATAACAATGATAATATTTGTGGGGAAACTAACGTCCCTTAGCATGCCTAAACACAAACTGGAAGATACTCACTGGAATATGTGTGGCAAAGACATATACTTTCCTGGGACAGGAAGAAATATTACCAAGGGAACAAAAAGGATGTAGGAAGAGTTCTCAGGGTACCAAGGATCACCTGGTCGTCGATAAAACAATTTTGAGGCATTGTAAAAAGCATCGTACAAACATGTCTACGGCTTGGATTTTACTTTAAGAAGGCATATGATGCCTCATTCTTGGATCGTTGAATGCATGCAGATGTTTGTCACATATTTTAACTTAAATGAAACTCACTGAAGTTTATCGCGCAGAAACAACTCTTTCTTATGGTAAAACACCATATCTGCCCTTGTATGGCTCCCCTTTTACTATAAGCAAGACATTTTTTTCTCCACGTCACTGCACTCAGTTTGCCTTTAGAAGTTAAAATATGTCACAAACATATTTTAACTAACTTAAAGTTTGTATATTCCTTCTCATTGCTTCGCACTGATGCATGCATGTATGCTACGGGATATTTATGGCTGGATGACCTTTCAAATAACGGGGCTGATCCTTTAAAGAGCAATGACAAAATCCTTCTAGCTTTCGATAATGAGTTTCTAGTTAACTCTTTTATTCATTCCTCTCTTTTCCTTTTTCTTATTTTCTCTGATTCTCTCCCCCACCCTTCTCTCTCTCTCTCTTTCTCAAATATTTTCTCACGTGTATAATATAGTTTTCAAATTTAAGAGGTCTCTATTTGAAAATAAACAAATAATAATGATTGCAGGTTTTATAGAAAACCGTAACAGCAGAGTAATTAACACACAAGCTCGTTCAAAAATAAAACACTAGATATACACTGCCCTCCCAAATCTCTCCCATGTTAATCCATATAGTAAAAACCAATCAGTCAAGTGTGGAAAAATAACATTGCAAGGAATCAATAAACTATCATAGTTTAATCCTTCATTATCTCAACCAGATAGATTATCGCATAAAACTTATCAGTGACTGAGCAGAACAAATAAGCAAATGTTTTCTTAGTTCCGTTTGGATCATATTCCCTGAAATGATATTCTATTACAAACAGGTTTGAAGGAATCACGTTTATGGTCTTCTGGAGACTATTCAGCCATTCATAGTAATATATGTGTGTGTGTGTGTGTGTGTGTGTGTGTGTGTGTGTGTGTGTGTGTGTGTGTATACGCATGTATACGTGTATGTATTTATATGTGTATATATGTGTGCACATGTATATATGTGTATAAGCATTTATTTATATGCATATAGATATATAAAACTAATATATATTTTAATAATATATATATATATATATATATATATATATATATATACATATGCATACACACATATATATATATATACATACATATAGTTTATATACATATATATAGTATTTATATATGTAGTATTGGATATATATTAGTATTTCATATATACTAATATATATTGTATTTATATATATATATATATACATAAACATAAACACACACACATATATATATATATATATATATATATATATATATATATATATATATATATATATATATATATATATATATATATATGTATGTATATATATATATATATATATATGTATGTATATATATATATATATATATATATATATATATATGTATGTATATATATATATATATATATATATATATATATATATATATATATATATATATATATATATATATATATAGTTTATCAGCGTAAGAGAATGAGAGAATATTAGAATCAACAAAGGATTGCCCGCGTTAAACACATGATGCATTTTTAAGGCTCTTCCGACCATAAATAAAAAGTTTTAAGAAATATAAAGGACAAAGAAACGAAAACAGCATTAATATTTTACTTTGTTTCGTCTTTTCTTAAACATTACCGGTTGGGTATTAGATACCTTTTTTCCTTTCAGCCAATCGTAGCTTCCCTGCTTTATACATAGAGTTTTGAGTTAATTAATTTAATATATATAATTATAAAAATATTTTTATAACTAAGGGCGCTGGAATGTCATTGCCTATACGCTAGAAGTAGATGTCAAATACCTACAATCCACTCAAAATTTGTTCTCCATTTATAACCCAAGGTCGAATAGGAGGTAATGTGCAAGAAGGTTATCCGGGATATTGTAAACCTTCTTGCTCATTATCTCGCATTCAACTTTGAGTTATAAATAGAGAACAATTTAGAGTGGATTGTAGGTATTTTGACATCTATTTCTAGTGTATAATCACTGGCATTCCAGCGCCCCTAATTATAATTGTATTTTTATAATTACATACTTAATATTATATATATATATATGTGTGTGTGTGTGTGTGTGTGTGTAGATATATATAGAGAGAGAGACAGAAGCACACACAATTCTCTCTCTCTCCTATATATATAAAATAGTCAGGCATGTGTTTATATTCGGTTTGAGGGATTTGATTAAAAATGAGTAAAGACCCGTTTCAGTCATGAGCAACGATGGGATTGCACCAGGAGAGATCCCCTCCGAGGCACAAGTCTAGGCAAGGGTGTTGATGGAAGACCAGCAGTCGCCCATGCATACCAGCCTCTCCTCTCCATGCCACCATTGTTATCCAAGGAAAAGGGAAATGCCGATACAGTTTGGCACCAGTAACATCGCAACTCATTTCTACAGCTGAATGAACTGGAACAACGTGAAAATAAAGTGTTTTGCTCAAGAATACAACACACAGCCCTGACCGGGAATCGAACTCACTACCTCATAATTATAAGTCCAACGCTCTAACGACTGAGCCATGAGCCTTCAGGCTATGGAACAAGTTGTAGTGCAACACATTTTAAAACCAGATTATAGAAATTTGATAATTATTACAAATAAATTCAATTACGATTTTAGTTCCCAGTGATTTTTGGTACTATATTTACATTTTTAGTGAAATATTTTTTACCTATTTTTATATGTTTTTGTCGATATATTTTCTTTGCCACTTCAACGTGAAGACAACTAATCGACTGATGACACATAACCGGCAGTAAAAGTGTGGAGAAGAATTATAATTTAATGCTAAACGTCTACATTTACAAAATATATTATAAAAATTAGTGAATGGCGTTGCGATAAAAGTTTTAGACTATAATTTTTAACGCAAGTTCTTTTTTATCACGTACTACTGTGAATATATGGCGGTCACACGTTTAGAGTATTGCTATATTGTTACTTCGTAAAATATTTTATGTTTCAAATCTTTTGTAGTTTCCTTTTAATTTATGATTTTTTTATTTTATCTAATTTTATTTTGAAATCTGAAATGCAAGTTTTCGTCTTAAGAAATGTCTGGTAATGTTATAGCTTACGATGGTAATATGCGTTAATTTCGAACAGACGGTAGAAAGAGTACAGAGAAATTGCTGTTGAAGTCGAATACCCGATATTTCGAACAGATTGCTTCTTCAGAATACAGTAAATAGAAAGGAAATAAAAGCAAAACAGCTTTCCTCTGAAGAAACGATTCTGTCCGAAACGTTATATATTTCACCTATCCCACGACAATTTCCTTATACTATTTCTGTTGCTATTTCCAAATTATAAAAGTCTTGTCGAAGTAGAGCGTCACTTGTCTGTTTGGATTCCTTCGTTTTAATTGAGGGCTGCGAGTTCATTTTTCATTAAATCATGTAAATTACTAGGTCATAAATATTTTCTCCTTTTTTTTTGTATAAAGCTGTGACCTTTGGTTGCTTGGAGTAAGGTTAGAAATTGACGGTTATTGATCTAGAAACGCATCTCCACGATTATTCTCTTATTTCCAGACAATAGGACAATATGCTCTTTTCCTTAATGGCACATCAGTTTTATAGAGCTCTTGACTCTTGAGATTATATTCCCTTTTCAAATGGAACTGGTCTTAATTGCCATCTGACAATTATGACACATCTCTAGAGGCAGAGATTGTTTTAATAAATCAAGAATTTATATTGTATGTTATTTGACATACTTTCATTTTTCGATGTTATTCAAATACATACATAAAAATACTGGCTACTTGAGTTATTTCTGTTAGCTCATATTTTTTTTCTTTTAATATAATGGTACCCGAAGTTGGTGAACATTCAGAATATTTAATACACCGAGGAAAATGTTTAGCAGCATTTCGTCCGTCTTTACATTCTGAGTTTAAATTCCGCCGAGGTCAACTTTGATTTTCATCCTTTCGAGATCGATAAAATAAGTACCAATTGAGCCCTGGGATCAATCTAATCGACTTACCTCTCCCCGAATTTGCCGGCTTTGTGCCAAAATTTGAAACCAATTTTGAGGTACCCGATTAGTTTTCATAACCACAAGGATCAACCAAGAACTTTAGGAAACAAAACTATTAATAATGAAAATATTAAATATTTTTTCGAGTGATAAACCAAATATGGATAACCCCGTAATTATTATTTGTTTAATGAATTGCTTTCAATTATAATTCAATGATTAATTTTTATATAAATTACAAATATTGCTAACGATAATTATAGAAATCAGTTGAATATTTATACAACTCAACCTTTTGCAAACTAAATCTCCACAATGCAATATTTGCAATATTCGAATGACTGGCTTGAATCAATTTATGAAGCCATATTTTTTTTCTATCATAATTGGTATATATATACAATCATGTATATATATATATATATATATATATATATATATATATATATATATATATATATATATATATATATATATATATACATGCTTAGGACTCTATTTTAAAGCAATGTACTGACGAGATACTGCGTACTAAAAGAGTCATTTTTAATATAAATTCGCCTTTACCGCTTCATAGTTTATTCAATGAACCTTGAGCAAAATTTAAATTCCTAGTCGATACTCAAAACGAACTTCATACACGTGTGTGTGTGTGTGTGTGTGTGTGTGTGTGTGTGTGTGTGTGTGTAGGGGGGAAACAAATGTAAGAGATGCAAATCCAAAAAGAATCGGTAAGTTTTCAGTTTGTGTAAAACTGTAAGAAAAAAACTGAACCGAAAGAGGTTTTTTGTTCATTCTTTGGTGTTGTTTGTTTATGGGTGGGGGTCATTCTTTTTGGCAAGATTGTTCACTGCCAAGTATACAAAAACATAAATAAATAGAAATTACGTTGGTTTCCTATACTTCACTTTATTAGCCTTTTCATTGCATTTAATAAAGAAAAATATATTTGACGACATTAGTGTTCCCGTGACGTGAGTAATCGTTTCTGATTTTAATTTCAGAATCAGATATTAATATTCACAGCACGGGTTTACTAGCAAATATGTGTGTGCGCCTGCTTGGGGATGCGTATTTGTGTGAGGAATTTCGTGTGTTTACATATACATGTACACATGCATATTCGATATATTTACATACATATACATGTAGATACATATGAACTCACAAATATAAATAATATATGCGCATATATATACACATATACATATATATATAACTTTTTATATATGTGTATATATATGTATGTATATATATGCATGTATGTATATATATGCATGTATGTATATATGTGTGTTTGTATTTATATATATGTATATATGTGCATATATATGTATATATATATATATATATATATATATATATATATATATATATATATATATATATATATATATATATATATATATATATATATATATATATATATATATATATATATATATATATAGGTATATATATATGTGCATGTATATGTGTGTGCGTGTGTGTGTGTTTCTTGATTTTGTTGTTTTATTCAATATCAATCCCAAGATAATTGACCTGTGATCAAGTTATTCACAATCTGTCACAAGCAGCAACTAAATCTGCAATTCAGTCGACTTAGAAGAGGACATGCTGCATAATGTAGTTCAGAGTCATCTTCACAGAGGAAAAACAAAACACACCTTATGATCGCTGCTGGAAATAACTTGCGTCGTAAAATCTATTCGATCTGGATTGACAAAGGCTAGAAGAAAAACAATGGCAACAATAAAGTTTTAATGACAATCCCATCAGCCCCACCATTTCTCTGTTTCATTCCTTCATGTTAGATTTATCCTAATTTGAATGATACAGTAAAAACATTATCTGTTAAGGATGGAAAAATATGGCAGAAAAGCAATACGCTATCAATAATTAACCCCCGTTATCTCAACCAGATTGATTACCGCATAAAACTTATTAGTTATTGAACAATGCAAATAGAAACATTTCATGGGATGCACACAGGTCAAATGATACAGTATTAGGATTCATGTTTATGATGCTCGGGAGAGGAGTCATAAATTGTTATGGCTTCCTATGTTTCAATATGAAACTGAACAGGTTGATGGAAAGAGGAAATATTAGAGTTGGTTTTCAAATGATTATCAAACGTTAAAGAACCAATTTCTTTACAAGGATTTCCTCACCATTAAAACAATTTTCAATTCATAAAAGCAACAATAATATTTAATGGCAAAACAGCATTTATCTATTTATTTACCTTTGTTTACACTTTATTTGTGAGATATTAAATATCTTTTTTAAAAAGCTTATTATTGCTCCCCTGTTTAACACGGATATTTCAGTTAAATAAACGGGTTAAATTAAGTCAAACGATATATATATATATATATATATATATATATATATATATATATATATATATATATATATATATATATATATATATATATATATATATATATACACATACGTACATATATATATTGGGCTTGCAACTAAGTTCCCGGTGTTTTTTTTTAATTTTGGAATCTATTTTGTTTTTTTGTTTTTGTTTTTTCTAGTTAATTTTGGTTAATTTTTGTTTATTTTCAGATCAGTAAAATAGAATGACAAGTTAAGAAAAACAAGCATTTTCAACACCTCCTTTTGCTTTTAATCAAGGTTCTAAGGCCGCAAAAGTATAGTTCTGCAAATTATATTGATTCTAGAACGATTGTACTGATGAACCACGGACGTTTTTACGTAAGTAAAAAAGTTGATGGGGAAACCGGTATACGATTAATTCTCTATTTAGTATATTTTCAATTTGTCTTGCCCGCTTATGTTCTGGTGTTTTGCTGAATTTTTTTCTGGAGAACATTATTTTTCTTTGTGTGGTTGAGTTGTTGATGACCTCTTTCTAGCATATTGGATGTCCACTTAGTGGTCATCCCTTCTTATACGCATGTAATACAATTTTTCTGAATTTTCCGATTTTCTTTTATATGCTAGGCCACTGGTTTTAAATTGATGTTAATTAAATTAACATTCAATTTATCACCCTCAGTATATGTGTGTGTGTGTGTGTGTGTGTGTGGGTGTGTGTATGTGTGTGTGTGTGTGTGTGTGTGTGTGTGTGTGTGTGTGTGTGTGCATATACATACACATATTTAAAAACGCAGAAAAATCATACGAAACAACGATTTTTGTATGATTTCTGTTTCTTTGCACCGAGATTTAATTACATAAACCATTATTTTTCATGCGTATTAAAATCAATATCGAGTGAGTTTTCTTCGCCACGATACTACAAGAACAACAATAACAATAACTACTACTACTACTACTACTACTACTACTACTACTACTACTACTTCTACTACTACTACTACTATTACTCCTACATACGCGGCATGCTTGATCGTTTGATCTTCAAATATTGTTTCACTTCATAAATTCATTTGCAATATCTATTAATTAAATATCCCTACCTTCACACAAACATGTAGTATATCTATGTACACACTCATACACACACACACACACACACACACACACATACACACACACATACACACACACATACACACACACATACACACACATGTATATACAGATATATATATATATATATATATATATATATATATATATATATGTTTTGTGTACGACGTTGAGGCATGCTTTGGTAGAGGTGATATCTGTTTCATATAAAACCATTTTAGTTGTACAGGATTTGTCATGAGGCCATGTATTTGTGGTTTAGCATGAGATGTTCATTCAGTTTGTTTAATTCGTGTTCATGTTATGAAGATTTTCATGCTGGAGCTAAAGCTGTAACTCAGTTTAAAACTAGAATATGTATATTGTCATCGACAATCTGAAGAACTAATGAGAGCTGTCATTAATCTCCAATTATGTTAGTATTTATTGGAGATTAATGGAGATTAATGGAGATGACATGCAGCAAGAATTAGTTGCATGTCATCAGATTTAATGCAGTGAATGTAGTTGGAAGTAATGTCTATAGTTTTGGACGAAGGAACATGAAATGTCTTTCGCTTTGCAGAGACTTGACACTCGACCACACGACATGGAGGTGATTATCCTGGAAGTAATCTTGGAAGAGACCGAATGCACATGCAACGCAAAAGCCGAAACAGTTACACCCACCCACACACACACACACACCCACACACACACACATATGTAAGCTTGTATCCGTACACAGGTACAGATGTGTGTGTGTGTGTGTGTGTGTGTGTGTGTGTGTGTGTGTGTGTGTATGTGTGTGTGTGTGTGTATGAGTTCAGCAAAAATTTAGATTCAGATGAATATGGTACTTAATTTGAGGCACCAGAATTTAGTACGGTATTATCCATACAATTTCAAAATAAGGGGATTGGAATCAGTTGATTCTAATCACCTTGTATATATATATATATATATATATATATATATATATATATATATATATATATATATATATATATATATATATATATATATATATATATATATGTATGTATGTATGTTTGTATACATGTTTACATACGCATGTATATATGTACATATATATATATGTATATATATATATATATATATATATATATATATATATATATATATATATATATATATATATATATATATATATATATATATATATATATATATATATATATATGCACATACATACATATGCATATATGAAAATTTGTCTAGGGTATTGGGTTGACGATCGTAAGGTCGTGAGTTCGATTTCAGGTATTGCGTTGTGTCCTTGAGCAAGACACTTTATTTCTCGTTGCTTTAGTCTATTCAACTGGCAAAAATTAGTAGTACCTGTAATTCAAAGGGCCAACCTTGTCACATTCTGTACCACCCTGAAGCTCTCTGAGAAATACGTTAAGTGTATGCGTGTCTGTAGAGTGCTCAGCCATTTGTACGTTAATTTCATGAGCAGGCTGTTCCGTTCATTAAATCGATTGGAACCCTCGTCGTCGTAACCCACAGAGAGTCAGGCCTAAATAAAAATCTATATGTATGTTCCAAGATGCATCTCACGGATTTTCTGGGGTACATCACCAATGATATTCCTAGGAACTTTAGGGGGTTTAGAGTTTTAAACAACACCCTTTCTGGCTTCTTTGACCCAACTTGGTTAGTTCAAGTCCCAGCTCGCATCCTAGCAGGGACGAATCACGCAGAATTTGTTATATGCGTGTCTGTGGATGGGGTGTATTATTTAATGCATAAAAAGATCTAAACGCTTCATTTCGTTAGTTGTTCTCTCCTTACAATATGATGGAATACGTCAATATTGTGTTGGCAAAATTGAAAATTTTCGAAAAATTCAGATAGTAAAAGCATTTAAACAGAAAATTGCAAAAAATTATTATAAAATCCTGTTTCATTTGGTTTGGTAGTTAATGTTCGTAAGAGGTAATAAATCTTAAATGCAGAGGAAATCAATTCCGCAGCAAATTAAATTTACACTAATATAAGTGATATATGCACACATACGTACATACATACATATATACATACATATATATATATATATATATATATATATATATATATATATATATATATATATATATATATATATATATATATATATATATATATATATATATACATATATATATACATATACATATATATATATATATATATATATATATATATATATATATATATATATATATATATATATATATATATATATATATATATATATATATATATATATATATATATATATATATGTATGTATGTATGTATATATAGCCTGATATAATATAATGTAATATTCGAGAGAGGTGGTTTATTCATCACATTATATAACTAATGTTTAAAGCTCAATGCGTTCGATTATATTTCGAAAGATTTATATGTATGGAGCAAATGCGTTAATATTTCTTGTTTCTGTAGTTCCATTCTTATATTTTAAACAGAGTATAATGTAAAACAAATGTTAAGATAAATTTTTATGCTCATTCAATGCATTCTACACGTATTTCATTGACAATAATATCTTTTATTTATAAACATATTGCATCATCAAATCACCAGAGATTCTATAACAAACGTGAATAACCTTTATATAATGGTATTCCGACGGCGTAATTGTATCAACAACTATTACAACTGAATACGTGTGCAGATAAATAGATAGATAGAAAGAAAAAGAGAGAGAGAGAGAGAGAGAGAGTGAGAGAGAGAGAGAGAGAGAGAGAGAGAGAGAGAGAGAGAGATGATCATTGTATTCATAGATTTTACGTCCCCCTATTGAGCGAAAACACCTAAAGTTCCACGAGGCTCCCGCAGGGGATGGTGGCGAACCCAGCTGTACTCTCTCACCACAACTTTCTCTCACTCTTCCTTCCTGTTTCTGTTGTGCCTGTAATTCAAAGGGTCAGCCTTGTCACACTCTGTGTCACGCTGAATATCCCCGGGAACTACGTTAAGGGTATACGTGTCTGTGGAGTGCTCAGCCACTTGCACGTTAATTTCACGAGCAGGCTGTTCCGTTGATCGGATCAACTGGAACCCTCGACGTCGTAAGCGACGGAGTGCCAACAACAACAACAATGTATCATTCCATTATTGTAAGGATGTCTCTATTTGCATAATGTCATAAACATAACACTAACTGTGATGTATCTAAGAACGAATTAATCAAGTGTTGTTTATATTTCTATTTCGAACCACATACAGTTGCAGACATCAGTAAACTAAATACACCAGAAAAAAAAATATTTTAGCTTTCGATAGAAACCACTGAATCACAATACGAATTTCAAAGGCAACATCTCAGTGATGCGGTGTCTCGGTGTTTCATTGTAGGCATTATCGATATTTACATAACTTTATAAATATATGACTAACTGTGACGACTTGTTTACTGAAATATATTTCAAAATCAATTAATCAAAATCAATTATTGTAATTCTATTTGAAACTACGTATACATATACACACTCATATATGTGTGTGTGCATGTGTGTGCGTGTATGTATGTATGTATGTATGTGTGCATGCTTCTATCCATGTATGTAGGTGTTTATGTATGCTTCTATGCATGTATGTTGTATGTATGCATCCATGTATGTATGTAGGTATGTATATATGCATCTATGTATTATACATATGTATGTATGCATGTATGCATACATGCTTCTATGCATGTATGTATGTATGTATGTATGTATGCATGTATGTATTCATGCATGCTTTTATGCATGTATGTATGCATGCTTCTATGCATGTATGTTGCATGTATGCATCTATGTATGAATGTAGGTAGGTATACATGCATCTAGGTATGTATGTATGTATGTATGCATGTATGTATGCATGTATGTATGTATGTAAGAACGTATTATGTGTGTGAGTGCGTGGATGTTATGTTCTGTTGCTAATTATTTGAAGTCTTCATGCAAGTAAAAAGCTGCTTTCTAACAAAAATACACAGCGCCATCTTTGGAATGTTGAATGTCATATGTTGAATTTGTATGGATGGATGGATGGATGGATGGATGGAAGGAAGGAAGGAAGGAAGGAAGGAAGGAAGGAAGGAAGGAAGGAAGGAAGGAAGGAAGGAAGGAAGATTATAAATGAGTATCTAACGTTGATATTGTTTTAGGCCCAGACTAAGTATGTTGTTTAAATTCATGTGACAATCAATTATACATCGTTATCTCAATATTCCGTCTAAACTAGGGCGGTGAGCTGACAGAATCGTAAGCACGCCGGGCGACATGCTTAGCGGTATTTCGTCTGTCGTTACGTTCTGAGTTCAAATTCCGCCGAATGTATATTGATGATGATGATATATAGCGTAAGCTCAAAACGTAAAAGACTTTCCCGAGCATCAAACTAATACACCTTCTTGTTGTTCACACACCTATCTTCGTCTTTTATTTTTCTGTCGTCTAAATTACGTAAGTATGAAAATAACACTGACATCTCGTCTTATCAAATATATTTACCAGAATTACATAAAAATATCTTGAAATACTAAAGAGTAAATTTATTCAGTAAAATCGCCATTGGCTTCAACCACGGCCTTCAGACGACTTCGGAATCTGCTGCACCTCTTTTGGACGTTCTCCTTGTTTAAGGTGATGATAATCCTTGTATCCTGCCATAATCCTTGCATCCAGTTCATCTTTGGTGTTACCAGGAGCTTTGTTGGTCTCTCGCTCAACTACGCCCCACACATAATAATCAAGGGGGTTGCTGTCTGGTGAGTCAGGTGGCCAGATGTTAGGGGTGATGTGGTCGCAGAAATTGTCTGACAGCCACGACTGAGTTCTCCTGCTTTTGTGGCATAGTGCATAGTGTGTGGCATAGTGTGTGTGTGTGTGTGTGTGTATGTATGTATGTATGTATGTATACATATAAGAGGAGTGAAGAGGAAAGAGGGAGATACAAAAGCTATGTACCCATATATATTTAAATAAACGTATACACACACATCCATACACGCACACGCATACATATATATTTATGTATGGGGAGAGAGAGACAGAGACAGAAAGACAGAGATAGAAAGACAGAGAGAGAAAGACAGAGACAGAGACAGAGAGAAAACAGGCAGTTGACAGACCGAGAAACCAATCCATACTGACAGGTTATTGCAAGAAGTTTTGTAAAGTTTGTGTCAACTTTTGCCTTCAACACACTTCAACGAACCCTGAAATATTAGTGTTTATATTATCTTCTACAGCATAAATTGTTGGTTCGTACCGCAGCTTCAATTATGTCACATTCTGACACTTTCCTACCCCATCCATATTTCTTTCTTTTTTCATTCTCTTTCGATATTTTCTTCTGTCGACATTCTTAGTTCTTTACTCCTCTCTCATCCCTTTTTTTTCCTTATCGTATTTCTCCTCTGCTCCATATATATATATATATATATATATATATAGAGAGAGAGAGAGAGAGAGATAGATAGATAGATAAACATATACACACACACATATATATATATATCTTTTCGTTTGGTCACTTCTGTTTATCTTCGTAATACTTTGTTTTCCAACTCTTGTTTCTCTGTTTTCTCTTTTTTGCTTCTCTTCACCTCTAAAATTCTCTATCACCTTCTCTCCTTCTCTCTCTTCCATTTTTTTCTCCCTATCTCTGTATCTATTTATTTATCTGTCTACCACGCTCTTCTCTCTCTCGTTATCCAATGCTCATCTCCATAATTTATTTTCCTTTTCTGCATCCTACTCTCTCTCTTCCTCTTTGTTTCTCTCTCGATCCACCTATCTATACCTGTCGATCTTCCTCTCAATGTTAAGTCACTATCCCATTTTCCTTGCCTTTTGTCTCCATATTCTCCCTCCACCCGTCCATCCCTCTTTCTATTTTCATTAATTTCACTCGAACGCTTTTCGTGATTGCGTCTTGCAGATACAGAATCTGTTAGCGAGTAAACAACAGCGAAGCAATTTTCAATATTGTATGGACGTGATTAGCTTACCAGAAATAATCAAGAAAATTATAACATTTTCACAAGATACACCATCATCGTTTGTAAAGCTGGAAGGAGACCACGAATGTGAGAACCGATAGTATGACGTTATTTTACACTGGTATTTTGTAGGATCAAAACCTACCCTGAGCAGGTTTGAAATCAGAACAATAAGATGCTGAAATCGATACAACAAATCAGTCACAATCAATCTCCAGCTTCTGGCTTCGGTTGACTCGTATACCAACGGGAGCGGTGTCTATGCTGGTCGTTTACAGCCTCGAGTTTGCGGACGCCTGGGTGCCCACAAAGACAATGCTAGCGGTCCGTGAGACACGTTTAACCCTTTTGATATCAACCCGCTTAAGAATTCCCCTAATTCTATGATATAAATTTCACCTTTTGTTTTAAAATACTTAAATTAAAACATTTCGTCAAAATTTCGCATTAATTTATGGCCCAAATTCCAGCTTGGTATTGGCAAAGTTTATTTATTAAATACTTCCTTTTTCACTGTGGGGTATTTTAGCCGTCACTGAATTCGTAAATTAAATAAATCCGCGTATGTCATATTTAACACTCTCATCTTGCACAGTACAAAAGGAACCGAGTCGACTATTCGTTTCAATTATTCTTGTAGTTTTATCAGCGACTAGCTAGCTCGCTTTGCTACGCTACACTGAGTAAGCATTTCTGGAATTGATTTGCCTCTGGTTCGTCTGAAAATGACAATTACAGAAACAATCAGAAAAATGTACAACGCATAAATCTACGTGAATGTGGTTTGTCAAATGTGACTCTCGAAATATCGGCAGAGTGTCGCCTTTCAGTAAGTGGATTAACGTCTCAATGTCCAGCATGTATTGCGTAGCTATTATGCTTCGTACAATTGACACATTCAAATACATAGAAATAAATAACATATCATGGATGAAATAATAGAAGTAAAGAAACACAAAACAGAGAATAAAAAGACAATACATTATATATTTGCTTAACCACTCGTTGAGCGGAGTAATGCAATGGAGGCTGCTGGACTCATAAGCCAGAGATCTATAGATGGAAACTACTCGTTGCGAAGAAAATAGATACTAATTTTCATACTTATATATCGCAACTGAGTTGTCAGAAAATATACCAACGTAATATCTTCAGAGGAGAAAACATATACCCTGCAATACTGAATCCATAAACACATGCAAGGGTATATTTTTTCCCTTCTGACGATATTATGCTCATGTCATATAGATATAATTTTAATATTTACTTAATATTTACTGAGAATTAATTGAAACAGCTGTAAGTAAAGATGATCATCAATTTGCTGCTAATAATAAACAATTATTAACTTCTCAATCCCTATTTTCTTTTTCTTCTTTCATATATATATATATATATATATATATATATATATATATATATATATATATCACATAATGTATAATGGTCATTACATATTTTTCCTTTACTGTAGTAAATTTGGCTTACAGCTGTTTCCAGTAGTCATTATAAGTTTGTTACTGCCTAGTTTCTCAATTGGCCTATTGATCAGTTGAGAAAGTTGAATGACCTAAAATATTAATGCTACTTTCTTCAAAGTCATTTCTGCCGTGTCTCTTTAGAGAAGAGACGACATCCATAGCGCTGACAGTCATCCTTTGTAACACAACCACGGATTTACAACATAGAATGATGAACTATAACCTCGGACTAATCTAAACAATACTGTTAGCCTGGTATTCCAACAGACTGCGTATGAAGTATTTTGCCCGGATTAATAATTCTGTTTTATATATATATATATATATATATATATATATATATATATATATATATATATATATATATATATATATATATATATAGTCTGTTAAAGTCTGTTAAAGTCTGTCATACCGGCCATGACGAAGGGAAATAGCCCTGAAACTCGAGTCGCCTTTATATATTTATATTTATATATTTATATATTTGATCCTTTATATTGAACACTCAATATTTCATCTACATTCAATACTTTCTTTCATGGTGCCATCCATTTTTATTTTATTTTATTTTATATTGTATATTGTATATTATATTATATATTGTATATTCCATATTCTATACCCCACATTAGTTCTGCAGGAATATAAATAAAACATAAAAAACAGACAGTGTTGGAACTCTTTTAAACAAAATAATATATATATATATATATATATATATATATGTACATGTAGATGAACGTATATACATACACGTACATATATATGCATATACTCATATATTGTTTATATATATATATATATATATATATATATATATATACGGTTGGCCAAAAGTCACCCGATAGTTTATCAAAATTCCACAAATACTTAATATTCAATTTTATTTATTCATTTAGGAAAATGTGTCGCTCAAGAAGGACTTCAGTCTGAAGAATGTTCAAGATGTTTCATATTTAGATGCTTTAATTAAATTCATTCAAGTTGTTAAACATAAATAAATCTACCCTACATTTTGCTATCCCTGCGAAATTACATTTACAGTTGTGTCTAAATCAAGCCAGTATCTTTAGGCAAACCAAGGAGCCAAACTGGCGGAATCATTAGCACGCTGCGTAAAGTATTTGGGTCATTTCGTCAGTCTTTACGTTCTGAGTTCAAATACCACCGAGGTCAACTTTGCCTTTCATCCTTTCTGGGTCGATAAAATAAGAACCAGTTGAGCATTAGGGTCAACGGGATTGATTTAGACCTTTCCTTGAAACTGCTGGCATTGCGCATAAATTTGAAACCAATTTCTTTGGGTACACTCCATAGTAAACTTCAGAATGAAAAAGAAAGACTGCTGGCGAGTTAGTAATTTACGTAAAATAGTATTGCGTAAATGATACCCAAAAATAAAATAATAATAATAATAATAATAATAATAATAATAATAATAATAATAATAATAATAAAAGGATTGGGTGGTCATCACCGGAAAGTTTTTAATCATAAGTTTGCTGAATCTAAGCTGTCCCGGGGCTAAACAACAACAATAATAATAACAATAACAACAACAGCAACAACGTTAACAACAACTGCAACGCTTTTATGTCCAGGTCGCTACCTTTTCTTCCCCCTCCACCAAGGTTTTTATATTAAATATTATATTAATACATACTCGATCCCTGCTTCCCTTTACATGAATATTAATCCACCCCAAAGCGAATCAATAGCGGTATATATTTCAGCAATATTATTAGATATGAGAGCGACTTCCATTGTATGGATGATAAATGTCGCTAAGAAAAATCAATTTCCAAAGTCAATATATAACATTTCTCGGAACGTCTTACCTTAACCATCGCAAATATGCTTACTTAAACTTCGTTTTCTTTTTCTTTTTTTTTTCTTCTTCTGTTTTTCTTTTTGTTTCTTTTTCTCTCTTTCTTCCTCTTTCCACATCAGAAAGATTCACAGAGCTTGTGCTTATTTCCGGTTTCTGTAGTATTCAACAGATGAAGGCCAATACTCCACCGCAACCATAACCACCGTCGCAGCCACCACTGCTACCACAATCTCAGCCACCACTGCTACCACAATCTCAGCCATACATAATTGCTGTTCGATGACATGCAGCAAATCTAAACGAGTGTGTGTAACAGAACTGAGCGCGGTGGCAGGCTAACAAAATACTTAGTGAAGCAAGTGCTAACAAATTTAATGTGGTGAACACAATAACTTTAATTAACCGATATTATCAGCATCACCACGAAAGACGCGTGGCCGAGTGGTTAGGATGTTGGGCTAATGTTCTATAAACCATGAGTTCGATTCTCGAGCCGACAACAATGTACTTTATTTTTATGTTCCTCCAGTCCAAGCAGCTTAACCTCTTACCACACATCTTTTTTTCAATTTTCATGCAAAAAAAATATTCTTTAATTATTTATTTTGAACCCGTATATAATGAAGAATAAGTACACAAATTATTTTGGATCAGTTATAATTTATTATGAGGTTACTGATAGTTATTGATATTTAATGATAGAAAACGGCAATAACATCATGAACGAAGTATTTCGGGTTAGAGATTAGTGACAGATACCTCAGTGTACAGTGAACGTATATTTTCATTCAAATATGTATTTACCAGACATCTCTGAACGAAAATATAAGGGACAATGTTATGAGGTTAAAATGATTACTGGCGGCAACTGAAGGTTAATCCTGTGATGGACTAATGTGCTGCTCGGGGAAACGGAAGAGACTATTGGTCTCTTAGTCACTTAATCACAACGGTAATCTCATTAAGCTCCGATCTAATTCTCTTGACATGTTAGATTTATACAAGACTCAGGACAACGAATTGACAAAATTGTCTGAAATTCGGATAAAACCTTGTGTTGAGTCAAAAGTTTTGCAATATTTTGGAAATGTATTTTCTTTATTCGTCAAATAACAACAAAACCAGCATAACATTCAAAGTGGAGGCCATCGTGTTGCTCCATCTGAAGCCACTTTTCTGCTTGTTCTTTGATTCCACGCTGATACCAGTTCTTGTCCTATGAGGTTAAGAATAACTTCCTTGAAGCTTCCACCTCCTCTTGGCTGATGAAGCGTCGTTTTGGCTCTCTGCGCTCTGAGATCAAATCCCACCGAAGGTAACTTTACCTTCCATTCTTTCGAAATCGATAAATAAAGAACCAGTTCAATGCTCGTGTTGAGACTTCTCTCTTTCTCCATCCAGATTTTTTTTTCATTGTTAGTCTCTTCCCTAACCTCTTTGCTTCCCTACCCCTCTTTCTCCCTTTTTTATCCTTTTCCCTATCTCACTCACTCTCTTTTTCTCCCTCTCTCTCTCTCTCTCTCTCTCTCCTCCTTTCTCTCTCACTCTCTTTCTCCCCTCTCTTTCCCATTTTTCTCACCCTGTCTCCCTTACTCCTTCTCTCTCCCTCTTTTCCCTCTCTCTCGCTCTCTCCCTCTCTCTCCCCCCCTTTCTCTCTCTCCCCTCTCTCTTCCTTCTCTCTCCCTCTCTCTCTCTTCCTTCTCTCTCTCTTCCTTCTCTCTCCCATCTTTGTGTCCGTGTATATACATACACGGACACAGAGAAAAAATATATTTCCTTGCCCTTCAGTATTAGATTCGATATTTTAATCTAGATGTATTGCCGACGCAATTTATCATATGTATATGATATATTACGTTCTTTATTAATATTACATCTTGATTTATTTCTTTCGTCCTCTCCTACAAACCTCATTCAAATAGTCCACCAATCTTTCGGGTTTTACGAACCATTTTTTTTCCTTCTACGCCGCTTTTAACAACTGGTCCTAATCGGTTGATTAGTCTTACATCACTTTCACTTTTTACTAAAGACAGTCTCATTCAGCATAAAAATTTTATTCCTATTAATGGCGTTACGTTATTCCTCCTAATATATATTCGCCTAACCTCACGACTTTTGCGTGGACGTCTAATCATTTTACTTTCATAACATGTTGTCTCGTTATTTCACTGTATAATATTTTTAATTAGTCGAACGTACTTCATCAGTTTTCCAACATCCATTGATTACATAGTAATAATAATCCTTTCTTCTAAAGGCACAAGGCTTGAAATTTGGAGGGAGAGAACCAGTCGATTACACCGCCCCAATGTGTCACTGGTACTTAATTTATCGACCCCCGAAAGGATGAAAGGCAAATTCGATTTCGGCGGAATTTGAACTAAGAAAATAGTGACAATTTGTACTCAGAAAATAGTGCTGCTAAGCATTTTGCCCGGCGCGCTAACGATTCTGCCAGCTCTCCACCTAAATAATAATAATAATAATAATAATAATAATAATAATAAGAAGAAGAAGAAGAAGAAGAAGAAGAAGAAGAAGAAGAAGAAGAAGAAGTGACGGAGGAGGTGCAGTAGCAGCAGCAGCAGCAGCAACAGCAGCAGCAGCAGCAGTAGTAGTAGTAGTAGTAGTAGTAGTAGTAGTAGTAGTAGTAGTAGTAGTAGTAGTAGTAGCAGCAGCAGCAGCAGTGGCGGGCCATTGAATTCTGAGAATAATCGAGCATTATTGCGAAAAACAAACGTTGCTGCTTGTATTCTTGATGATGGCTAATACATAGATTTACAGACTTCCTGTTTGGGAAGACATATTGAATGGAAGAATTTCTGTGAAATGAAGTCTTGAGATCTCACTTGAAAATATAGTGTTTCTGCATGTAAGACGTTCGGAAGACAATGTCATAGTGTCATTGTGGTAGCGTTGAAAGGGTTGTAGTAAGAGATGAAAGGAAAGAGAGAGGGGGTGAGAGAGGTGGAGAGTGAAGGACGAAGAGGGGTAGGAGATAGGCAATTGGTAGAGGGAGGGAGAATGCAGGAGGAAGATAGACGGAAGTAAAGCAGGACACAAGGACAATGGAGAGACGCACACACACACACACACACACACACACACACACACACACACACACACTCACTCACGCACGCACACACACACAAACTCTGCTTTACATATTGAGATTACGAATACAATCTGATTTAAACATATACCATTGCGGAAACTTTTAGACGATCATCAGATATGGTAGAAATAGCTGTCACATCTCCCTCAAAATTACACCAACCAGATCTTCCTCAAATCTTGAATATAGCAAAATCTTGAATATAGCAAAATCTTGAATATAGCAAAATAAACTAAGAATATTTTCTCGTTGCATAGAAAAGAAATGTACTGGTGGACCTTTTGTGTTAGATCTGACCTGAAGACTAAACACTCACAACTGTTTAAACTGTAAGATAAATCCGTTAGCTTTCTTTTTTTCTTCTTCAATTCCTTTAAATTCTTTTCACAGTTACTTGATTTAACACGAAAAATATTTTCATCGTAGTATTTTAAAGTTGTTGTTTTTTTTTGTTTTGTTTTTTTTGTAACCCTAGTCTTCCTCAACAAATTTTGTTTATCGTTTCTGAAGTTTGAATAAGTTTTACCGTTTTTCAGCCGTATGACGATAGAGTGCCAAGTAGAAAAAAAAGCGAACTAATTTATCTGACAGACGAACACATCATTTGTCCTCATCTTTGAGTCTCTTCGTTCTTCAGCGTTGCGTGTAGAATCTGAAATAACATTTCAACTTTCCGTTAAATTATGAATTCTTTCCTTGGAGATTTCCTTTCATTTGTATTCATACAATGCCTGCAGAAATGGTTGTAAATGTGTGTTTGTTTTAGTTCATTAGTTCTTGTTTGTTTGGAAACAAAACAAGAAATAAATAAAAGGAAAAAGAAAATCACGTGAAGGGATGTCGTATACTTGACAGCTGAACAAATGAATAATTTTTATTCAGTTATCAAATGGGAAAATATCCAATGTTTTGAACAAAACAAAAAACAAAAACAGCAACATTATGAACATTGACATATATACATAAACCATACATATGTACATATATGCGTAAAACACTGTATATACTTGATAGTATTTGGAAGCTTTACTGAGAGCAAGACACAAACCGAAACCCCAACACATACATCACACGTAAAATTCATCATCAATTCTACCTGGAATGAAACGCTGTAAAAGTCTTAATCTGGCGCTGATGATTTTATCAGTTATTACAGTATTCCTATGATCCTTGGTAAGTTACTACAAAGCACGCAAACATGTCTTTATTATTATTTCATTCTAATGATAATGCCAAGGAATTCTTGAAACTTCCACTATATACATGTATTCTTTTATTCTTTTATTTGTTTCAGTCATTTGACAAATCGACCCCAGGACTTATACTTTGTAAGCCATTGTCCTTATTCTATCAGTCGCCTTCATCGAACCGCTAAGTTACGGGGACGTAGAGATACACCAACATTGATTGTCAATTACCTTTTGTCCTTTCGAGGTCAATGAAAAAAAGTACCAGTTGAGACCTGGAGTTGATGTAATCGACAATCGCTCTCCGCTAAAATCCCAGTTTTTTGTGCTTTTAGTAGCAAAGATTGTTAATAGCTTTATCTATTTTCAGTTCTACCGTTACAAATATAGTTTGTCTCACGAAGTTTCTTAATTCTCATAATGTATGTATAAATATATATACACATACAGATACATACATATGTGTGTGTGTGTGTGTGTGTGTGTGTGTGTGTGTGTGTGTGTGTGTGTGTGTGTGTGTGTGGTGTATATATATATGTGTACGTGTATATATATATATTTATGTATATGTGACGTGCTTCCGCATTCTGTTTACCAAATTCCACTCTCAAGATATTGGTCTACCTGAGGCTGTAGAAGAGTAATAGCAGACACGAGCTTTTAAAGCAGACGACCATACTTGAGCCTAAACGAAATATGAATTTTCAAACTATCAATTATTGAAGTAATTCAATTTAATATCAAGAGTAATGAGGCGTAATAAATATAAAGAGATTTATCATAAACGAAACAATATCTTTTGCTTAATTATGTACAAGACATTTGCTTCATTGATCACGTCTATTCATTAAGTGCATGTCTTTGTTCATTAACGCATTATATAGACATATATGTCTATATAAAGAAGTAGTTCGATAAAAATTGTTACTTATTAGGAATTAACTGGTCTTACAAAAGAAGTTAATAAGTAGAAAGTTTATTTATATCTTCCATATTTCTAGAGAAGGATTTCACTCGAGCTGTAGATTGATTCTTACTTTATCGATCTTGTTTTTATCATTGTTTTGCTCAAAGCCAACAATAATCAAGAAAATTTATGATTAAAAGTGATCCAGACATGACCATTCCGCTTGTTTTTATTCAGTGTATTTCTGATTTTATTGGCAATGTAGCGGGATTTGAGAGAGATCAGGCAGTTTTTTCAAGCAGATCAAGCAAGCAGAGTTGATACGCCCAAGAGTACGCTTCAGTTACGTAAAGGGCAGTAAAAGTCGAAACAAACAATGATGTAAGGGAACGCAATTGAATACCACTTTCTGTTTTAAAGAGATCTAAATTAAAATCATGTAAATGTTATGTAAATTTAAACCTTATGTAAAAGCTTATGTAAATTTTATGTAAATTTAAATTCCAAACACCAGCTAAGTAATGACAAAATTATTTTGCTAGATCCTTCAATATTTCCAAAAATTAACAAAAACATAAGCAGAATATCTCAACATAAATTTGGTAACAAAATGGTTAAATATAGCATTTCGCCTGAAACCGCCTCCGCTTTAATGGTACACATTTCCTGTTTTAAATTAGAACCTCCCATCCACCTTGATTTATGTTTCAATCATCAAATTAATAATGACTAAGTTGTTTTCGTTACTGTTCATTGTTTTCAAAATTAATTGAAACAAAAGCAGTGTGCTTCAGAAGAAATACAGAAACAGAAGCGTTAAGCCTTCTGGTACCAACCCACCCGAAACCGCTCCAGGTTTTCTTTGCTACAAGCTTTGTGTTTTAAAATTATCTAAATTAAAACCGTCCATCAAAATTCTATGTATTTAAATTCTAAACCCTGGCTAAAATAACAATCGCTTCAAATTTGGGTGCAGGGTCAGTAATTTTAGGGAAAGTGAGTTAGACGATTACATCGACTCAGTGCTTTCATTTACTCTGAAATTATTAAAAACCAAAGTCAACATCGGCAGAATTTGAACTCACAACGTAATGTGCCGGAAAATGCCGCTGGGCATTTTTTTTTTCTTTCGACGATTAAATGATTCTGCGAGCAGACCGCCTTACTCTTACGTAATAACTCTTTCCATAATTGGCACAAAACCCGAAAGTTGTGGGGGAGGGATTCTAGTCACTTACATCCACCCCAATGTTCATTTTATCTACTTCGAAATGATGAAAGGCAAAGTCGATTTCAGTAGAGTATGAACCCAGAACGTAAAACGCCGGAAACACTAGCTTAATATTACTTGTTAACACTCTACCTACAGTTATTATATAGAAATTTCAGCCAGCACTGATTTTTGCTACGATGTTTCGTATCTGAGACGTCAGATGTAGACAAGTAATGCATATATGCACATTTCTGGAGTTTTTGCCCTTTCATCAGCGCCTTTAATCATCCATGAACACATTGATTAAATAGCCACTAAATACAGTGAAGGAACAAAAACTCTCGAATTATGGCATATACGCCCGTGACCTTTTTTTTCATTTTCGATCTCATTGTTTATTTACATCTGACGTCTCGGATGCGAAACGTCGTAACAAAAATCAGTGCTGGCAATAATTTTTATGGAAAATCTGTAGAGATGACCTTAACATGTGATTTAAGAGCACTGCTAACACAGTAGAACATGGTATTGACTTATAAAATCGTTTACTATACTCTATAGTATATTTTGGTTGCATAACGAAATACCTTACAAGTCATTAATACTAGCTTAATAATTCTGTTTGATTTTTGTCACAAGGCTTGCAATTTTGAGAGGAGGCGAAATTCAATTACATCGACCCCAGTATTTGACTGGTAATTTATTTTATCGATTTCCAATTGATGAAAGGCAAAGTTAATCTCGGTGGGATTTGAAGTTGGCACGTAAAGAGCTGGAAATACTAGCTTAATAATGACAAGTTATGTTATTAAACTTTTCATTATTTTCAAAATTAATTGAAACAAAGGCAGCGCATTTCAACAAAAGTATAGTCAGAGAAAGGTTCATCTCAGTTTGAACCGCATCACTTAATCATCGCATCCTCTATTCCGTGGTAGAAAACAATTTAATATCTCACGGTGATACGATCTTTTGCGTATATAATCAAGTGAACGCGATTGAATCTGACGAGAAAGATGTCAGCCACAGTCAATGTTTCGTTTAAATATGTCACATCTCTCTCTCTCACTCTCTCTCTCTCTCTCTCTCTCTCTCTCTCTCTCTCTCTCTCTCTCTCACTCACTCTCTATGTCTCTTTGGTTTTGTTTTTCTCTCACTTCCTTTTTTTCTTTTTCCCTCCTTCTCGCCCTTTCTCTCTCTCTTTTTTCCCCGTTTATCCCTTACTCTCTCTCAATCTCTCTTTCTCTCTCTCCCTCTCTTTCTCTCTCTCCCTCTCTTTCACTCTTTCTCAAACTCTCCTTCTCTCTTTCTCACTTCCTTTCTCCCTCTCTCTGTCTCAGTTTCATTCCCTCACTTTCTCTCTCTCTCTCTCTCTCTCTCTCTCTCTCTCTCTGTTTCTTGCCCTCATTTTCTCTTTTTCTATCTCTGATTTGCTTTCTCTCATTCTTTCTGTCTCTCCCTTTTTCTTTCTCTCTCTAATCTCTCTCTTATTCTCTCTCCTCTCCCCTTTCTTCTCTTTCTCTCTTTCTCTCTCTCTCTCTCTCTCACTTTTTCTTTCTCTCTCTCATTTTTTTCTTTCTCTCTCTCTCTCACTTTTCCTTTTTCTCTCTCTCTCTCACTTTTCTTTCTTTCTCTCTCTCACTTTTTCTTTCTCTCTCTCACTTTTTCTTTCTCTCTTTCACTTTTTCTTTCTCTCTCTCACTTTTCCTTTCTCTCTCTCTCTCACTTTTCTTTCTTTCTCTCTCTCACTTCCTTTCTCTCTCTCTTACTTTTCTTTCTCTCTCTCTCTCTCTCACTTTTTCTTTCCTTCTCTCTCTCTCTTCCTCACAAAAACTCTCTTACACACACACTATCTCTCTCTCCCTGCCCCTCTTTCACACACACACTTGCACTCTCTCTTACCCTCCCTCTGAATCATTCCCCCCCTCTCTCTCTCAATCATCGTACTTTCTTTTAACATTTCAAACTTTTACTGAAAACAGTTCTTTGACTCGAGGACTTTTGGTCAATCTCACTAATTCCATTATCGACAACTAATAGAACCTTTCAGCAATCCAACCGTTTGGTAGTTCGAAGTTCTTGTATTTCTCCAGCTGAGATGGCGAAAAACTACCTTAACACAAATGTTTCAGTAAGTCGTGATCTCATTTCATAATTGTTGCTGTTGCTGTTGTTGTTGTTGTTGTTGTTGTTGTTGTTGTTGCTGTTGTTGTTGTTGTTGTTGTTGTTGTTGTTGCGTGACATTTGTTTTAAAATCTAGCGAACACTACATGCATGCGTATGTTTGTATATGTAAATTTGGTGTGTGTAGGTATAATTACGTATGCAATTATAACTATACGTATACGTTTGTGTGTGCGAGTGTGTGTGTGTCTGTATGTATGTATCTATGTACATGTGTGCGTGTATATTGTGTATATATATATATGGCTACAAACGTATGCAAATACGTGTATATGTAGTTTGTGCTCACATAAAAGTACTGGAAGAAATAATTCAAAGAATGTTGTCTAACGCCCTAACGATTCTGACAATTTAACACTCTTACGAATTATTACTATGTGTATGTATGTGTGTGCGTGTGTGTGTGAGAGAGAGAGAAAGAGACAGAAACGTGTGTGTGTGTACAATCCAGTGACGTATAGATGACCTCAGTTGTCATTGGATCTACCAAAAATGCAATGACGATGGAAGAGATGCGATGTGTGCAGATCTAATTAGTTTGGAACGCATAGTGACAAACGTGCACATAGACGGTTGGAGTATTATCCAAACATCGAAGTTACAACTTTACTTCAAACAATGCGCCCAGCAGCCATCATCTCAACCCAATCTAGAACAAAAGAACCGAACTCATCTCAGTGAGTCACCATATAACAAAATTTCTGGTGACCGCTTTCAAATCACTGCGTACGTCAATCTATCCGACAAAAGGAACGGATGTCATCGTTAGTAGCACAACTAACTAGATGACGAATCAGATGTCTGACAACAATGCCAGAGATAAGATCGATCACGGGATTAAAGCAGAACCATCTACTAATGCTTCACCCAATGATGGGTTCTATTGACAAAACACCCGACTTCGTAATTAATTTTCAAGCAATTATTTATTGATAACTGTGCAAAAATTATATATATCTATGTATATTTTTTCTTTCAGTTTAAGTTTTTTTGTTGTTGTTTTTTTTTTTTTGAGAGAGAGAGAGAGAGTTGAAACCGGTTGCTAAAAAAGCAGCAAGACTTTTTAAGTTAGAGTTCCCGGTGTCTGTAAATATGTGATTGAGTTAGTATGTTGGTTGAACTGTCTGTACACATAGAATTCTCACATGGAGAATTTTGGGAATGTCTTACAAATCTTCATATTGCGACTAATAGATTGGATTTGGAAAATTGTATGTATGTATAGCGTGTATGTAATCTATATATGTAATCTTTTGTACGTAGCTATGTATGTGTGTATGTATATAATGTATGTATATATATATATATATATATATATATATATATATATATATATATATATATATATATATATATATATATATATATACAGAGAGAGAGAGAGAGATGTATATGTATATATATATATATATATATATATATATATATATATATATATATATATGCAATGTAATGTATATGTTTACGTTTGTATATTAGACAATGTGTGTATGTATTTATGTACTCATTTATATATTATGTGTGTGTGCGCGTTTGTATATCAATGCATGGAATGGAGTGGAATGTATATATGTAGCGCATGTATGTATGTATTTCTGAGTGTATGTATGCTATCTAATCTAATCTGTGCAAGTGTGTAATGTAATGTATATTTGGTATGCATTACATCGTCTATTCAAAGACGAGTGAGTTTGAGTCGCTCTTCCAAATCTCTCGTCCCCGGTCCACAGTTGAAAAAATACTAAAAATCATCTCTACGATACAGAATTGAATACTTTTCTGCTTTAATGCAATTCACAGTTTTGTGAAACTAATATAATCGTGTGGCTATGTATGCAGTTGTAATATGTGTGCATATGTGTTTGTGTACGTGTATGTGTGTGTACGTGTATGTGTGTACGTGTATGTGTGTACGTGTATGTGTGTACGTGTATGTGTGTACGTGTATGTGTGTATGTGTGTGGGGGGTTCTTTTATTCTTGTACTAGTTTCAGCCGGAGACTGTGGCCATGCTGGGGCACCGCTATTTACATGTATACATACATACATATATATAAATAGATAGATAGATAGATAATAGATAGATAGATAGATAGATAGATAGATAGATAGATAGATAGATAGATAGACAGATAGATAGATAGACAGATAGATAATGATATATATATATATATATATATATATATATATATATATATATATATATATATACATATATATTTTTATATATATGCATATATATACATATAGATATAGATATATATACATATATGCATATATATGTAAGTATATATGTATATATATATATATATATATATATATATATATATATATATATATATATATATATATATACATATATACTTACATATATATGCATATATGTATATATATCTATATCTATATGTATATATATATGTATATATATATATATATATATATATATATATATATATATATATATATATATATATATATATATATATATATATATATATATATGCATGTATACATATATTATATATATATATATGTGTGTATCCACCGAAGTGTGCATAAAAGAGGAACACCTCTTCTTCGCTGAAGCATGAGTTTCTAAAATCGCATCTACAACAACGCATTAAACAAGTATTTCCATCAAGTTATTTCAAGTAGTCCATTAGATATGGATGGTGATATTTAATCGGTAACATCCGAAATATCTAACCAATCCTCACCCCCCACCCCATCGCCGCCACCATCCCACCTGACTCTCTTTGTTTCACTCTCCAGATATTAGTTGTTTTATAGTATTGGTTTGTTTTGTCTTTTGGGTTTTTTTTTTTACTGTTTATGCATATTGTATTTTAGTTTGGAAAAGATATATAGGGGTTTATTCTCATTGTTATTCGTAATAGTTTCATATTTTGGCACAACGACCTCAGTATGCAACTGGTACTAGTCTTATGGACCGTGAAGGGATGAACGGTGACGTCGACCTCGGCGGAATTTGAACTCAGAACTTAAAGACTGACGAAATGCCTCTAAGCATTTTGTCTGACCCGGTAATAATTTTACCAGCGTACCGCCTTGACAATACTACTACTACTAATAATAATAATAATAATAATAATAATAATAATAATAATAATAATAATAATAAAATTAATTGTTTCTGGTTTAAGCACAACGCTAACAATTTTGAGGGGAAGGGTTTGTTGCCAACCTCTAGAGAGATGAAAGGCAAAGTTGGCCCTAGCAGGATTTGAAATCGGAACA
This sequence comes from Octopus bimaculoides, assembly GCF_046866305.1. NCBI lineage: Eukaryota > Metazoa > Mollusca > Cephalopoda > Octopoda > Octopodidae > Octopus > Octopus bimaculoides. The sequence goes on along the minus strand of NC_142945.1, from coordinate 6,312,909 downwards.
AAATTTTAAACATATTTCAGCCAATTCTCTAACGATTCTGCAAATTCGCTAACTGGATGAGGTATAAATTGTTCGATAGAAGATTCAAAAACAATTAATGTTGAATCTATTGATTTGAATAAGAAAAGCAGTATGGACAGCAAACTGCAACAACAACGACATCAACACCAACATCAAAATTCTGTCATTTATAACTTTTGCTTATTCGAATAAAGGAAACATTTTGCATTCAAAGACTTTTGGCCAATTTCACTAATTCGATTATCACCCACTAATAGTTCCTTCAAGCAATTTACCGCTTCAGTAATTTGTAGCTCTTGAGTCTCTGTAGTTGAGATGCCAAAAATTACTTTAATGGAAAATATATCAGTAACGTCTAAAGCCGAGTCGTACGACATTTTAAGGTGAGTTTCTACTCGAACCAGTTCCAGGAAAAGAAGGAGAAAGTAGCCGGGTATGTTAGAAAGAACAGTGACGTTTTTGTTTGACAAATTTTACCAAGAAAAGGCCTCGTGGAATGTGGCATACTTCAGGGGTGGGAGTAAAAAGAGGAACCTTCACGTGTTCTTGGAAAAGGTGTTAAAATAAACCTTGATCGATATATGATATCATGTGTGCTCTACCGAGCGAAGCTGACTGTTTGGAAGCGTGTTTATAGGGTGTAAGGCTAACAATGAGGTGAAGAGACGTTTAGAGCCGGTGAGACACTTCTGGCCACTGTCAGGTGCCATATTACGCAGGTCACAAGAATATGATGACCATAGACTAGAATTATTGGCACGGACGTTGATTCTTGGGCTTTGGTCCCTTAGCTAAACATACCTGAGCACAGTTAGGTGTCACATTACATAGGTATCGGGAACATGGTGATGACGGCGTCAGGACAATGACACGGATGTCGGCCACTAGCTTTTGGTTACCTTTGCGCAACATTATTGACATATGCTTGAACATGGAGGTGACCTGCAACATGTGGACGGACGGAGTGAAAATTATCATGCAGGTCCTAATGACATCCATGATAATTGAGGTTTGTAACTAAACCAGAAACAACAAGGACGGTGAACTGGCGGAATCAGGACCATTACAGTGACAGAAACCATACTTAGTGATATTTTGTCTGACACATTACATACTAACTTCAATAGGATTAAAGAAAGGTCGCGACAATTGCCATGTTTTATAAAATATCGATGGTTTTAAATACTTTAAACTTATCCAACACCTTTGCGAAGAAAGAAGTACGATATGATGAGTGAAGGCGCGTGGCTTAGTGGTTAGGGTATTCGGCTCAAGATCGTAACGTCGTGAGTTCGATTCCTGGCAGCGCGTTGTGTCTTTGAACATGGCATTTTATTTCACGTTACTCCAGTCCATTCAGCTGGCAAAAATGAATAGTGCCTGTATTTCAAAGGGCCTGTCTTGTCATATTCTCTGTCTACTAAATCTCAATGAAACCTTCGTTAATGGTATGTGTGTCTGTAGAGTGCTCAACCACTTGTACATTAACTTCACGAGTAGGCCGTTTGGTTAATTTGACCAACTGGAACCCTTGTCATCGTAACCGACAGAGAGTCAGTTAATTATGTGAAAGCAAACTCTGTCTTCTCGTTAATAAAGAGTGATATATAAGCAAATTATTTCACTAATATGTGGTGGAGTAGTTGATGTTCTTTTCTATTTTAGAACCACTGCAATATCTTCTCTGTAGTTGTAGTAAATATAATATATTTGTCGGCTTTTAATATTTCAAATGCAATCGCCATCTTCTTTGTTTTCTCGTCTAGTCTTGCTAATTCACTCAGTCTTCATTTGATAATATTATAACTTAAAGACTTTTTTCCTGGAATAGCTTATCGTAGTGGTATCTTTGTTTCATTTATAGCATTTAGATCTGCTTAAAGTATTCATTTAATGCGACTCTAATATTACTTCCTAATCTCTTCTTTCGTCTGTGTGTGTCGTCTACTGTCTGGTTCTTTGATTCTGAAGTATTTGTAAGAGTCATTAGTCCAATTCTATTACAATTGACTATTTTTTTTATCTAAGATATCACTGTTCTGTTTTGGCTTTTTTTACTTTAATGCATTTTTCTTAACCGAATTTCATGACTACCAATTAGCAATTAGTGTACGTATTAGCAATACAAATCTCATGTAGATTAATCAAAGCGCAGTAAAAATCGCTAAATAAGCTTCCAGCCGAAACCGACAATAGTACATCACTTACGCAGTATCCATCAGCAGACACCCAAATTTTCTCAACCATATTTATTATCTTTTTGTCCATGGTTTGAAAATTAGGTACGTCTTTGACAACATGCATAAACGTATTCATGATTAACGAAGATGTTAAGTATCAATAAGAATTTTTATGATCAAATGCTGTATGAGAATGCACTAACAATATTTACTGATTCTACTAGCACTGCTATTTTCTAGAATCTGGCTGTCTATCGTTACAGGTAACTTGTCAATGTCTTTATGAAAATGGCTGTGTATTAATCCAGCGTCAATTACTAATGGAATGATAGAAGCATTCCTTAACACATACCATAATATTTCCATTCAACAACTAAGATGGTGTTATTTCTTAGTTTTCCTAGTATTTGTAAATTCCGGGGTTGACCAGTTTGTATTAACTCCTCCTTCCCGAGGGGAGAAGTTCAGTGGGAATTTTTGAGATGGTTGATATTTGAATGCTCAACCCGTTTCGTAGATTTTTTTTTGATTTTCTTAAATTGAGATGGAAAGACGTGGGGCTACGCTGCTACTGTCTTGCTTCTGACTGGAGTTCGAAATTTCACATTTTTTGTAGAGAGAAAATGACTTCAATTAAATAGATATTGATATATTTTGATCAGTAGAGAATGATCACGTGATTGGTCTTAGAAATTTTTGCAAAACACTTCATTAGTTCTCTGTTGGCACACCAGGCTAACAATATTGTTTAGATTAGTAAAGAGCTCCGCATATTCTTGTGGCAGGGTCCGAGGTTATAGTTCATCACAATTCTATATATACATATATACATTGGGCATTGCTAGGCTGTGATTTGAGGGATTTTAGCTACTATTTGTTCTGACAGGTCGAGTAACCATGTTCAGACTTCCTTGTTCGTATTGGATCCATATCTTGTATATTTATTTCCGTTTAATTGCTATAATAACTTTACATTTTAGCTTTACATTTTAGCAAATCTAATCTAATTTCTAGCGAGAATTTCAATTCATTACTTTTCCGATTCGTGACTTATTGCCTTTGGCTTTCCATCATACATCACAATGACACACAACAGCGTTTTATGGGAATTATACAGTTACATACAGCTTACACTGTTTCTCTGTAATGCTCAGTATAACCACTGCTTCTTTCCTCTTTTGAGCTGATGCAATCATTGTAAAGACTGACTTGCGTCAGTATATATCACGGCTCAATTAACAGATTTCTCATTTAGAGATCTATTGTGTCTAATTTGCTAATGTTTCTCTCCAATATTAATACAAAACTGGATGCCATCGTTGGTTTAGAAATTGCATTAATGGCAGTAATAATGTTGTTACTATTCAAATTAGTTTTTCAAATCACATTAATTCGTTTTTCAAAGTACCCATTCTTCACTTCTCTTTCCACGCACTCTCTCTCTCTCACTCTCTCTCTCTTTCTCTCTCTCTCTCATACATCGCTGTCCACGAACAAATGACTATAAAATGGAAATCCTTCGTGTTATAAATCTCTTATTTAAGTTATACGCGAGTCAGTTTATTTGTATTAACTATAAATCTTATACTCTTTCTTTGATGGCTTAATCCATCATCTTATTAAACTAGTCTGTATTCCTCTCATCCAGATGACGTTTTAATGTTGTTGTTGTTGTTGTTGTTGTTGTTGTTGTTTTTTAACCACATACAAAAACACGGAATTGATTTTAAAATTGCATACCATTTGCTTTATGCATTTTCAGATTGTCTTGAAAGACTTGGTGATAAATGAGTTTTGTCTTCATTCGCCATGGATAATAATTTCAACTATCCCGATTTATATTTATATTTTGTTTAACTATTTCAGGGGGACTTGGAGCGAAATATATTCATTTCTTTTTCAAATCCGAAATTTTGGGGGATGGGGGGGCCCAATCGATTGGATTACTGTTGATGTTATTTAAATTTCTTTCATCTTTTTGTCATTTACTTGTTTCAGTCATTAGACTGCGGTCATGCCGGGTGTACTGAGTTGAAAGATTTGACCAATCGATTTCAAGGCCCGAAATTTTGGGGGAGAGGCCAATCGATTAAATCGACCGCAGTACGCAACTGGTACTTAATTTATCGACCTTGAAGTGATGAAATGCAAAGTCGACTTCGGCGGAATTTGAACTCAGAACGTAAAGACAAACGAAATAAAATATTCTTTTCTATTCTCGGCACAAGGCCCGAAATTTCTAGTACCCCAGCATGGCCGCAGTCTAATGACTGAAACAAGTAAATGACAAAAGATGAAAGAAATTAAAATAACATCATCAGTAATCCAGCTTCTGTTGGACATACGATGGGTGACCATCTCATCCATCTACAAACGGTACAACCGTTCTTTTGTTAATCCTAAAACACAACAAAAATCCGCGGCCTCTTGTCTACGTTTGAAATCATTACAACACAAGAAGCTGTTGAGAATGCATTAAACCCTTCTATAAGAATACAATAGAAAGCTGGTTAGAGTTTCTTCTTTTCCTTCATTTTCTTTCTCTTTGTTTCCTCTGTTTTTCATTATTTATTTTATTCATGTAAACCTTTCTCCTTGTCTATCAACCTATTATTTTTGTTATAACAATTATTCATAATAAGAAATAGCTATTTTAGTTATATTGACATTTCTGTTTTAAAGATCGATTTTTAAATTGCCTCCCAGCTATTTTCGCTGGCATCCAAACTCCGTACATTTCCCTTGTCGCTTTATTAATATTATTATTATTATTATTATTATTATCATTATTATTATTATTATTATTATTATTATTATCATTATTATTACTATTACTATTATTATTATTACTATTACTATTATTATTATTATTATTATTATTATTATTATTATTATTATTATTATTATTATCATTATTATTATTATTATTATTATTATTATTATTATTATTATTATTATTATTATTATTATTACTATTATTATTATTATTATTATTATTATTATTATTATTATTATTATTACTATTATTATTATTATTATTATTATTATTATTATTATTAATTATTATTATTATTATTATCCTCATCATCATTATATTATTATTATTATTATTATTATTATTATTATCATTATTATTATTATTATTATTATTATTATCATTATTATTACTATTACTATTATTATTATTACTATTACTATTATTATTATTATTATTATTATTATCATTATCATTATTATTATTATTATTATTATTATTATTATTATTAGTCATTTATTTCATCGAGTGTCGTGTTTTGCTTTGTTATGCTTGTAGCTTTCATTGGGTAATTTCTTTTTCTGTATCTAGCAAACGCTTCTCTCTTTTATAAACACACACACACACACACAAATACACACACACACACACACACTACTCGTCTCTTAACCCTTTTAAGGCGACAAAGAAAGATATTCATGACTTTGTCTCCAGAGGTTTGTCATTGCTACGTTCAGCAGTAGTAGTATTAGTAGTAGTAGTAGTGTAGTAGTAGTAGTAGTAGTAGTAGTAGTACTAGTAGTAGTAGTAGTAGTGGTGGTGGTGGTGGTGGTGGTGGTGGTAATGGTGGAAGTGGTGGTGGTCGTGGCGGTCGTCGTCGACGTCGTCGTCGTCGTCGTAGTAGTAGTAGTAGTAGTAGTAGTAGTAGTAGTAGTAGTAGTAGTGGTGGTGGTGGTGGTGGTGGTTTGATGAAAGGAGAAGAACAGGAATGAGGTGAAGGAGTTGTGTGCTGCATTGTTCAGGCAAAAGCATCGTAGAAAAGTCTATGAACACACGCGCACACTTGCGCGCGCATGCGCACATGGATTGTAGATGTTACACAACCCATATAGATATATATGCGACTGGTATATATATATATATATATATATATATAAAGAGCGAGAGACACAGACATGCACACACATACACCCATATGTCTGTGTGTGCTTGTGTGTGCTTGTGTGTGTGTGTGTGTGTGTGTGTGTGTGTGTGTGTGTGTGTGTGTGTGTGTGTGTGTGTGTCGATTGTATGGCTTCACAATTCATATATGTATAATATATACTTCAGAAATGTAACCGCATGTGGACTTCTTTTTCCTTCTTTTTCTTTCTTTTTCCTTCTTTTTCTTTGGACTTCCCTGTTTCCGGCGAAGAGTTATGCTCGAAACGTTAAAAAACAATTCTCTCCCTTCACCGAGAGTCAAAATCATATATTTCTTCTGCACGTCCTCATGTTCGTTTTTTTTTTTTAATTATTTGAATTAAGTATATATATATATATATATATATATATATTGTTGTATTTCGAGTTAAAATAATGAAAATAAGAACAGTAATACACGGATGAAGAAATAATATACAGTGCGTGTGTTTATTTGGCAAAAAAAAATTGACCGTCCCAAAATACAACAATATCTGTTTCAACGCACGATTTCACATCAGGAATCTTGCAAAACGAATAGATAAACGTATATCTATCTATCTATCTATATATCTATATCTATCTATCTATATATATATATATATATATATATATATATATATATAAACATGCAAAAAGCGTGCCTGTGTGTGTACTTCTTTATAACTGTATATGTGATTGTTTGTATTTGATAAATCGAAGCATGTGCATTCTATTCGATATGCGTCGCTAGATGTTTCCTAATGAATTTGTACAGCCTTGTTTGTCACCATCATCATCATCGTCGTTGTCATTGCCTTCGCCGTCGTCGTCATCGTCCGCAGTTTTGTTGTCGTCCTCGTCGTCGTCGTCGTCGTCGTCGTCGTCGTCGTCGTCGTCGTCGTCGTCATCGTAGCCCACTTCTTTACGTTCAGTTTAATCTTCATTGTTTTCTACCTTTCTTTCTATCATTAATATTCTCAACCTTCCCGAAAAACAAAAGCATAAACAAAATCGTTTCGATTGTCTCATTCCATCTTTGTATCGTCTGCTATTGTATTCGCTCTTCAAAACTGAAGAGAACTGAGAGAACAAAAGAATGTTACTTTTCTTCGCTCTACGTCTTTCGAATGAAATTATAAATAAACTGCCTCCTCGTTGTTGTTACTTATTCTTCTTACAGATGGCGAAGGATATATGCTTGAAAAAAAATCGATGAATTTACACTTTCTGGAAATGTTCTCCAGATGTTATTATTCTAAACTAAGAAAAGTAAAAGCTTGCGTTGAATATTTAGCACAAGTCATCTTGTGGTGCATCTAGATGTTTCGACAACTGTCCGCCTTCTCAGTCGCTGTTAAATTAAAGCTAGTTAATAGTTTATCCGTACAGTATATAACAGTTACGAAGAGGTTTATTCGTTCAGTTGCACAATGTACTTACTACAAGTTACTTTGCAGAACAGTTAGATGTTTCGGTGTCTGTTCGTCTCATCATCTACTGTTGAACTTAGTTACTACTTGTTTAGCGGCAAAATATATAGCAGTTCTAAATTATTTTAAATGTGTGTGCGTGTGTGTGTGTAGGTAGATAGATAGATAGATAGATAGATAGATAGATAGATAGATAGATAGATAGATAGATAGATAGATAATGTTTGTATACTTACATATATATATATATATATATATATATATATACTCACCCAGGACGCATTATAACATGCCAAAAATCTATCTCTAGACAATATCTTAATGCGGCTTCATTAATCCAACTATTTAAAGACTGCTATTCCAAGTTTGAAGCCAAGAACGCCTGTCAGAACCTAAACAGCAATGTCTTGGAGAGAATCTAATGAATTCAAGATAAATCAGAAGATAATTGCACCAACCATTCCATCAACAGAGAATGTATTATCGCTTAATTCCATTTACTTCCCAAAGGGCCGTAATACCTATCATTACATTTCTTTCTTTCTTTATTCCTTCTTTCTGCGTTTCTTTCTCTCCTTCTTGTTTTCGCTCTCGCTTTCTTTTGTTTTCTCCTTCATTTAATTCACCCGTTTGATCATTAATATTGTCAGATATATATATATATATATATATATATATATATATATATATATATATATATATATATATATATATATATATATATATATATCGTTACACGTACATGCACGCACTTATAGATACACACACGTGCACACACATAAACCACACATACATACACACGTACACACACATGCACAAACGTGTAGGCGGACACATAAAAGTAATTGTGCATGAGTACGTGTCTAAATAACGATGATTGTGTGTGTGTGTGTGTGTGTGTGTGTAGTTATTTGAAGGATTCATTCGGCTCTTTATGTTCTAAGTTCAAGTTCCACCGAGGTCGACTTTGCCTTTCATCCCTTCGGGGGTCGATAAATTAAGTACCAGTTGCGTACTATGGTCGATCTAATCGACCGACTCCCTCCCACAAACATTTCCAGCCTTGTGCTTAGAGTAGAAAAGAATATTTTATCAACGCCGAAAGGCAAGAAGTCAAAATCTACCGGACGCTCTCGTCAATAATGTCATCTTCGTAAAAACCCATAGTTTTCTGTGGATGTCAGACAACGCACACCCTTTTTCAGTCAAGAACTCAACGACGACATGTTGCTTCTATTAGGAAGCAAATATTTACCTGCAAAGAAGGACGGAGAAAATAGTTGCTATAGAAGAAGCTTCAACCTATCAAGATGCGCAAGTTGAACGAATTACATTTGTTAATGTATGCGTATTTTCTGCATTACTTTCGGTACAACTCTCACATATATGTGTGAATGTGTGTGTGTGTGTGTGTGTGTGTGTGTGTGTGTGCAGATGAGCAGGTGTATGTGTGTTGGTATAGGTTTCATACTTTCTGAAAAATATTCAAGGCTAAAATAACTTGTACGAGCACCTGATACATCTTGTAGACACTATAATTGACACTGTAAAAGATCAAGAAAATGAGATTTTCAAACACACGCACGCACACGAATGCACACACACACACACACACACACACACTCACACACACACACACACACATACTCACACTTACGTATGTATGAACGTACGTAAGTACGTATGTAACTACATATGTCTCTATGTATTATGTGTGTATGTACAAAAATATGAATAAAATTAAGCAAATTGAACAAAAATGAACGAAAAATACCATTATTCTAGTTAAAATTCAGTTACTTATATATTTGACGTAAATTTGACAGCTTAGGCCAAGCAGTAACGAAATTAAATTTTACGAAGAGAAATCGTACGGAGACACAAGATTCAGAAGCAATTCTTAAAGTTACAGTCCAGCTACATATAACACATTAGACATGCTAATTGTTTGTTTCTATAGTTTTGATTGCATCTTTAGTATTTCGTTTCGGAGATGCTGTAGGTGGCAATATTTTATACGTTGTTGCGAGGTCTAACTTTAGAATAATAATGATTTCTGTACATGCAGTACATGTAT
>NC_142945.1:6295782-6298282 GCF_046866305.1 Octopus bimaculoides | reverse complement strand
AGATAGATAGATAGATAGATAGATAGACAAGTGCTCACACAGACGCACTCATAATACATATATAAATATATATGCATGTAGTGTATGCGTAATGCTATATGTATATATATGTGTGTGTGTGTGTGTGTGTGTGTGTGTGTGTGTGTGTGTGTGTGTGTGTGTGTGTGTGTGTAAATATATAGAGACAGGCAGACAGACACAGAGACACAGAGAGAGAAAGCAAGAGAGACAGACAGACAGACAAATAGAAGCATGTTTATGTCTGTTTGTTTGTGTGTGCGTGCGTGTGTGTGAGCGTGCGTGTGTGTGTGTGTGTGAGTATGTGTGTGTACACATATAAATGTAACTTAACCATATTTAAATATTAGCTAAAACGGATATCATCCTATTGTTTTTTTTATCAATTTTAGTCTGTTATTTTTTTTAAATGCTAGATGTATGTCTTCCTCTTCGCCACCTCTCCTCCTCTTCTCTTCCCCTCCTCTCCTCCTCTCCTTCTCCTCCTCCTCTTCTCTCTCTCTTTCCTTTCTTCATTATCACCGACGCGAAATATGTACTTAGTACTTCCTGGTATCTTCGCTTTGCTCACTTGAGAACAAATAAACAATTCACTAAAACGTCTAATCGTCGATGACAAAAACCCTTTTATTGCTGTCTTCTAATGATAGATATTAAACAGATTTTAACTCTGTTTTCAAAGTTATTGTTTCAAGTAATTATAGTATAAAGTACCTCATGGGAATTGGAAAAAATCTTTTAATTTGTGTGTGCATTAGTATATATATATATATATATATATATATATATATATATATATATATATATATATATATATATATATATATATATATATATATATATATATATATATATATATATATATATTTGTGTATATGTATGTATTTATATATGTATATATATAAATATATATATGTATATATATATATATATATATATATATATATATATATATATATATATATATATATATACACGTATATACATATATACCTATAAATAAATAAATAAATATATATATATATGCGTGTGTGTATATATATATATATATATATATATATATACGTGTATATATATATATATATATATATATACACGTATATATATATACACGTATATACATATATACCTATAAATAAATAAATAAATATATATATATATATTTGTGTGTATGTATGCATATACATATATAGATATATAGATATATATATATAACTTAAATTTACAATGTACGAGTGTGTAAAGTATATAAACCTTTCAATTTATATATGTGGTGGGGCTATGTGCGTGTGTGCATAAGCGTTCAATAAATAACATTTATCCAAGTTCTAGTAACCTTCTCTTGCACATACACGCACACTCACACACACACACTTACACACATACACACACAAACACATATTCACACGCGTATGTATGTATGTATGTATATATATATATATATATACATTAGTTGAATAAAGTTACAACATGGTCTGGTTTTCAGGGGGTTTTTTTATTGTATTTTTAAAAAGTTGTTTACAATGTTGAAGTATGTTAAACATAAAAAAAATATTTTGTTACGTTCATTAAGTTCAAGTAGAGTTTTCATTTGTTCGTAGTGATCATTAGATTTCAAGATGTATTTAACTGACAGTTTAGTTCTTGAGAACTGTAGTAAAATGACAGAATTCAGATATTTTTTAATCCACCTATTGAAATAAAAATTATCGAAACCGATTGAGTTTTCTCTCTCATAAAACCATTACATGTAAACTGCAAGCTACTTGGTTAAAATAAAGGCGGGATCTATGCCAGTTATATCGGTGCGCCCGGCAAACCGTGACGTTTAAAATGGATGCTGAGTGGTCAAAACCGTATTTGTAAAATTCAGCTTGTCGGAGCCTTTTAAAATGTATAAAAAAGAAGAATTCTGTCATTTTACTAAAGTTGTCAAGCACTGAACCCAACAGTTAGTCAATACATTTTGAAATCTGATGATTACTACGAACGTATGAGAACGCTACTTAAACTTAATGAACATAACGAAATATTTTTTTTAATTAATTTTTTTTTAAATACAATAATATAAAACGTGAAAACAAGACCATGTTGTAACTTTATTCAACTGATATATTATTCTATACACATTTACACATGTTCGGGGATATATATATATGTACATACATATATGTATGTGTATAAACGGGAGAAGGGCTGTATTTATCTGCCATTTAATGTGTACGTTGTGTTAAAACACAGAATACTTTTCTAGTCTGGGCATAAGCCTGAAATTTCGGGGGAGCGGGACAGTCGATTAGATCGACCCCAGTACGCAACTGGTACTTAATTTATCAACCCCGAAAGGATGAAAAGCAAAGTCGACTTCGGCAGAATTTGAACTCAGAACATAATGACAAACGAAATACCGCTAAGCATTTCGCCCGGCGTGCCAACGTTTCTGCCAACTCGCCGTCTTTTAAAGCACAAAATACTGCGTTAT